>NC_043000.1:67267747-67350247 GCF_006345805.1 Octopus sinensis | reverse complement strand
TGGTTGGAAAACAAGCTCCTTACCACACAGCCACGCCTGCGCGTGTATGTATGTGTTTGTGTCTTTGTGTTTGAAGGGATTAATCGAAAAAATCCCGTCAAGTGGTGTTCCAGAATGGCCGCAGTCTAATACCTGAAATAATTGAAAGACAAAATATATATAATGTAAAAACAAAGTTATAAAAGAACAAACTGAAATGTTTGTTCTAATATTACTCAATATTAGAAACAGTTTTACTCATTTCTTATTCTAATAACAGTTTCACAATTACACCATTATGTACATTAAATACATGTTTTTGTTTCAATATATTCTTTCATTCATATCTCAAAACTAAAAACGAATATGCATTTAACAAAACACGAATGATAGAACTTATTCGTGTAAATTATTCTGCACACACCCACGTTATCAGAATCATATTTGAAATTGCTAAAATAACATATAATGATGCAGAAATAAGAATAATATAGATATATAGATAAGAATATACATTTAAAATATGAAAATAAGATATTGAATATGAAAAAATATAAAATATAAGATATAGCTAAAAAATATAAAATAGTTTACTTTAAATTAGGATTCGCTTAACTTGTTTTACACATTCTTTTAAAGTACATATTCCATTTTATAATATATATATATATATATATATCTTCTTTCATTATTTTACTTGTTTCAGTCTGCTACTCAGAGTTTCACGTTCCCGTTCATCTGGCAGTTGTGATCAAGAATAACCCGACAAACGAGAAACTCTGAGTAGCAGTTTTTGTGATGCTTTTGCAGCTTTAATAGTAAATCACATTACTCTACCTTCGGTCTTCGAGTACTAGTTTTTCCATTTTGTTTTGTATTTATGTGCTTACTCGTATATATATATATATATATAATATATATATATATATATATATATATATATATACACACACAGGATGTTTCATTTGATATCATTTGAAATGTAAATATCATAGAAATAACATAATCAAAGCAAATGAAACTAAACAGGCTTAATGTTGAGCAACATAAGATTTATCCCTCCAAATTTGAATGAGAAATTCAAAGGTATGTGGATTCC
The DNA here is from genome assembly GCF_006345805.1 of Octopus sinensis. Classification (NCBI taxonomy): domain Eukaryota; kingdom Metazoa; phylum Mollusca; class Cephalopoda; order Octopoda; family Octopodidae; genus Octopus; species Octopus sinensis. The sequence goes on along the minus strand of NC_043000.1, from coordinate 67,349,169 downwards.
ATGAACGATTTCACAAATGTTCAATATGCGCACTACCTGAGACACAGCACACATCAAGTCGGTAGTGTAGCTCCTCCCAAACACGCTGCAGCATGTCTTGTGTAACAGTCTCCAGTGCGGTAGTGATATTCTGCTCGAGTTCCTCTAGGTTTGCAGGAAGAGGTGGGGACCAGACCCTTCACATAGCCCCATGTTTGTGCATTCGCTTGTCATCTGCTGTTATGGCCTGAACAAGCTGCAACTTGTAAGGTTTCATTAGCAAGCGTTTCCTCAGGATGCACCAAACTGTCGGTGGAGGAATCTGTGTTTCCAGACTTGATCTTATGGACTTCTTAGGGCTTCGCAAGAGGTTTTGGCGAACCCGCTCGACCGTCTCTTCCGATGTTAGTGGTTGTCCAAATCCTTTTGCCCTGCACAGATAGCCTTCCTCTCTGAAATTTTTGTGCAATGTCCAAATCTGCATTGGCGTTGATGACTTTTTAGAGAACTTTCTCACAAATGCACACTGCACAGTCTTGTTCGACTGTATTTGAGCATACTCCAACACACAAAAGGCCTTCTCTATTCCAGTGAATGCCATTTCTATACCTGAAAAGATAAACATATCGAACATTAAATATAGAATTCTGACCTGTTTTTACACATGCTGTTAAAATTTGAAGTCATTTGAACAAGAACTGGCAAAATATTGCGAAATATCAAATTTTTTGAAACACCCTTTATATATATATATATATATATATATATATATACATACATACATATATATATATACATAATCAGCCGAAATTACTACGATGATCCGGTTCTTGACTGAAGACTGAGGGTTTCGAATGTCCTGTCCGTGTTTATTGTATCGTCTTCTAAGAGTTATACGTTCTTGTCCATGTTGTATTTTTCTACATACCTTAATATATATATATATATATATATATATATATATATATATATATATATACATATATATATATACATATATATATATATATATATATATATACATGTATGTATGTATGTATGTATGTAGTAATAAACAGTCAACAACTGAGGAGGAATTAAACTTCCTTTGGTATTTTGTCCTGTACTTATCTCTATATATTTACGTATTTTTCGCTCGCTTGTGATGACCTGCACTTAATGTGTGTTTTTAGTTATTTATAATTGAACGCCATGCAGCCTCTGTCAACAGTAAGTTTTTACTTTTATATATAATTTCTGAGACTCCGCATTCTATTCTCTGTCTATTTTCTTTCTTTCTCTCTATCCCTCTATAATTCTTTTTCTTACCTCCTTCTTTGTTGTCTCCGTCTATCTTTCTTTGCTTCTCCCTTCTCCTCACGCCCTTCGCTTCTTTCCTTTCTTCTCTCTCTTGTCCCCCTTCCCCTCTGCCTGTTGATCACACATGACTACAAGCCATTTTCCCTATCTTTCTGTCTCTTTTGGGATTGGACGTCCAGCCAGCTGGACGTAATTTCTCTCGCCCTCGATATTTTTTCTTTTCTTCTATTTTTTTTCTCTTCTATTTATTCTATATCCTTTCAAAATTTCTCCCATGCGTTACCCATTACAATTCAGCCCTTAATGTCTATCTTCGTCGTTTGTTTACTATGTACGTTCACTCTCGTGTCGTTTGTTCGTTCGAAGCCCTAACTCTCCATATATTTTATATTTTAAAAATTTCTGGATGCTGATATCTTATGAAATTTTCTTGTCTTATTGTTGAAAGCTCAAAACAGGTAGTTATAAACAGTCGACAATTGCGGAGGAGTTAGACTTCCTTTGGGGTTAAAGGACACAGCAAAGCCTCAAAATAACACAGCGAGTTTTTCATCCAAACAGTTCGACCGAAGATTCTAGAAGCTGACTTACAGCTATAAAAAATTCGACCATAGGCCAGTGATCCGCTAGGCCGTCTAAGGGAATCTATGTTACTTTCCCCCCACTTTCAGTTTTCTTACATAACATGTCTCGAAAAAAGGTACCAACGTTAACATGTAGTATCCAGCAATGTTCATTAATCACTTGCCATGATTTAACTCCTTGCTCTACTTTAATAATATTATCCAATAAATTATGTGCAAAAAGATTCCTAACTGTTATGTTCATTGAACGTTGTTCCATAATTTATTGGATGTACATTTGTAAATATAACGATAGAGTGATCATTATGTACACATGCAACCTAACACATATGGTGAACAGTCAGTGAATGATATATGATTAACTATTACACTACACTTCTCATAAAACATAACCTCTTTAAAATATTTTTTTACAACCAATGTATACATTAATATTAATAAAAGATAAAATTAATAAAGATATCCCAGAAGGAAGGTAATCAGAAAACCTTCACCTCGTGATATGAAGTATTAGAATTAAAAGTGAAAATAAAGTATTTGAAGTAAAACTAAAAATACATTTAAATAAACGAGGTTTATTACAAGCTAAAATTTAAAATTGAACTTCAAAAATTGATAGATTAAAGTATGCTACATATTTTTTGAAACGTAAAATTATATTCCAAATTAGTTTTCGATTTTCTATTGTTGGTAAATATTTGGGGAGCAGTACAGAAATATATATATTTTTTTTTTTTGACAACGACAATGCAAATATGTTTATTATCAACCGTAAGATGAATAATAGTTCTTGCCCTAAAACTCAAACAGCCAAGAGAATTTCTAGTTTCTTTAAGGGATGTTTGCTTTAAAAAAGTAAACCACACAAACAATGAGCTTACCATTTATCTTCCTCCTCCTCCTTCCTACTCACCGTAATACGATAAAATATGTCCAGCTCTTCCACCAACTATTGTCATGGTGAACATCTGAAAAGTGAAACAGAAGTATAACTGTTGCGATCAAAATTACACTAACTGTGCTTCTGTATGCATGCGCATGTGTCTATATATATGTGTGTAGAAGTGAGAAACGTGTGCTTCTCAATAGTTGTCTTAACTTATCTAAATGAAGCATTTTCCATTGCAAGTGCTCGGTAATGAATTCAAAATTAAGTTTGAATCACGGCATACATAAATTTCTATTAAGAAAACAAGACAGAATAGCGAAAGATTCCTCATCATTTGTTGACTGAGGAAGCGTATTAAGCGTACTCAATAGAGAAGGAGTACAATACAGACCTCTGAATGCAAAAAATATTTCCCTATTTTTTATTTTACTAAGCAATTCCGACACATGGCAGACAACGAAGTAAGTTCAACAACGTCTTGTATATTTAACACCCCATCGAGCAATATCGCTATCTTTGGGACTGACTCAAATACTGCTTTTATAATCGAAGCCTGGTAACATATAATTCCCAAAGAAAAGACGAGATGACTTATTTCCTAAATCTTCGACAAAACATTACCTAGACAGACAAAAGGCAGCTTGAATATGGACGGAATGCCTTTAATAAAAGTCCTGACTACATAATCATTTATTCAGACAAAGATGGTTCTCATTTCCGCCTCACTCTCCCCGTATTCAGTAGTCTCTTTCAATGACAACTGGTTCCTCACAAACCAAAGTAGAACTTACTACGAGGTCATATATGCTTCTAGTAGTAACGGCCAAATCTTCAAACTATACACCTTACAGTCTTAAAAATCAAACTATGTATAATGTAGTTTTTGATATGCTATTGCTGAGAAAAGAAGGAGTAGATGATCACAACTTGAATACTTTTGGTCATAAGTCTTGATCGGCGTAAATTTGATGCTAAACAACAAACAACTGATCAACTCTCTCTCTCTCTCTCATGTATGCATGTGTATGTGTGTGGGGTGTGTATATATATATAAAATATACTATTCCGTGATAGTAAGATCAACAAAAAAGTACTCCATCTGGTGAGAGATATTATTTAATAGATACGATACATGTTTTTATGAGCTACTAATAGCACATATTTTGAGAACATATGTTGAGAAATACCTCAAACATATTCATCAGGCACAAACGTCAATGAACTAAAAATTGAATGAGAGAAGAACCACAAAAAGTTTTACCTTTTTTTACTTTTTCGTTTTTCTGTTTTTAATCTTCCACGTTTTCTATATGCTACCTTCTCAACTTTTCATGTTTCTTTTCTCATTCAATTTTTAGTTCATTAAGATATATGGTTTGTGCCTGATGAATATATGTTTTAGGTATTTCTCAACATATGAAACTATCAGTAGCACAAAAAAGATGTATTGTGTCTATTAGATATATATATATATATTCATTTATTTACATACACACACGCACGCGCTCTCTCTCTCACACACACATACACGCTCACACACACACACGTTCATACACACACATGCGCTTGCATTTGGATTTTAAAATAAGACTGAATTTAATATGAATTCTCTTTTATAGCCAGTAATAACAATTTGATTTCAATTATTCTACAAGCTGAGTAAAAGGGAAAATTGAAATACAATACTTTTCTAATACACACACACACACGCACGCACGCACACACACACACACACACACGCACACACATTGGTTTAAAAAAAGCCTCCGCGCATTTTTGACACGACCAATTTGAGGATACCTATTGAATACTTACGATAAAATAAGCATTAATTTTTACATTCTAATGTTTTTATTCTTTCTCTGTAGATTAATTTCTACCACAGTGGCTAAATTCTTCGTATCGATTTTATCCGTATAAAATGAGTTTATATCAGACTCATATGCAACAGAAGCGGCAAGAAATATTCGTTTTGTCTATGGAAATGAAGCTTTAAGTGTCTGGACAAGCCAGCGATGGTTTGATCAGTTTCGCTCGGGAAATACATTTCACGCAGGGACGGCCAAGTTCTGTCAATATTGAGTTTCTTAAACACTCAATTGAAGAAAGTTCAAAGGAAGCTACACGAGAGTTAGCAAAGCAATTCAATTTAAGTCACACTTAAATCATAAAATACCTTCAAGAACTAAGAAAAGTGCCTAAACTTGGTCAGTGGGTTCCTCATCATCTAATTACTTCTCAACTTAATCTATGAATTGCCCTCTGCTCATCATTGATGAGTAGTCTTGCCACCGAACCTTTCTTGAGTAGAATCCACACAAGTGATGAAAAGTTGATTCTCTATAGTCATATCCAATGTAAAAGAATTCATCCCTAAATCAGGACTTCACCCGAAAATGTTATGCTCTGTGTTTGTCGGGATATGAAGGATACTGCTTATCAAGAAATATTAAACCAAAACGAGACAGTTAATCGTAGCTGTGTGGAAAGAAGTTTGTTTCCCAACCACATGGTTCTGGGCTCGGTCCCACTGCGAGGCACCTTGAGCAAGTGTCTTCAACTATAGCCTCGGGTTGTCCAAAGCGCTGCGAGTGGATTTGGTACATGGAAACTGAAAGAAGCACGTCGTATGTATATGTGGGGTATTGGGTGTGTATGTGTCTATCCCCTACCACTGATTAACAATTGACGTTGGTGTGCTAATATGCCTCTGTAACTTTGCGGTTCGGTAAAAGAAACCGATAGAATAAGTACCAGGCTTACAAATGAATAACTACTAGAGTCGATTCGTTCGGCTTAAATACTTCAAGGCAGTGCATCAGTATGGCCGCAGTCTAATTACTGAAACAAGTAAAAGATAAAAGTTGAAAGATAGAAGACCAGTGGTGATTGTTGCGCGAATGCATATTACTTTAGAAGACAAGCGTATGTTTTATTTCTGTTTATATGTGTCTGTGTGAATGTGTTCCAAATGTATGTCATTGTGTGCTAGAACTTCAAATAGACTATTCCTGGAATATTTTGTAAATTTTCGTTTAACCACTAATCGACTGTATTTGGAGATTCTTGTTGAATCACAGCACTTTAAAGCTTTTATGAAAATCTATTGTTACCCTCTGCACTTCTGGTAACACTGTGTAACACGATTTTTGTCTTTAGGTAGCAACTGTTTGTTCCTATTATTCGAAAGCATGAAAAATGGTGAATATTTCCTTCAAACTTTGCTTTTCTTATGATAGATATTTATTCAAGCCCCAACGAAACCCTCTCAATACATAGCTACGATGCTTCCCGTACTCCTGCCTATTATCAGAAGTGCACTTATTGTCGGCCCCTAAAGGACATGCTCAAGTGATTAAGCTCAAGCAACTGACAAGCAAATCTGTGGTATTGAGCAGAATATTTGCTATAACGATATTTCTGCTTCGGCAACTTATCGCTGAAATGCTGTGGAAAATAGGTCAGTTTCAAATAATTGATGTCGAAATCACAAAGGCAAAGTCTGAAGGGAATAGTAGTCATTTCCTTTGATTTCTAGATAAAAACAAGTAGTCAATAACACTTACAATAATAATAATAATAATAATAATAATAATAATAATAATAATAATAATAACGGTAAAACGATCAGCCACCTTTTATATATGGATGACCTAAAACTATACGTTGCAAATGACAAACAGCTGGAAACACTATTAAAGACAGTTCATGGATTTACCAAAGAAATAGATATGAAATTTGGATTAGAAAAATGCGCCAAAGTAACCATGAAAAGAGGAAAACTAGTTAAGAGTAGCAACATCACACTAGATAAAACCAATGAAATAAAAGAATTAGACCAAAGCCAAACTTACAAATACTTAGGAATCCATGAACTAGATAAGACACAACACACACAAATGAAAGAGAAAATAAAAAAAGAATATTATAGACGAGTTAGATCAATACTAAAAACAGAGCTGAATGCTAAAAACAATATAATAGGTATTAACACTTTAGCTGTCCCAGTTATAAGTTACAGCTACAATATCCTTAACTGGACACTAAATGAACTGACCAAAATAGATAGGAAAACAAGAGAAATAATGACAGGATCTAGGATGCATCACCCAAAATCTGACATAGAAAGACTATATATACAACGTATAGAAGGTGGTAGAGGCCTTATACAGCTAGAAAACTACTATAAAATAACCACCTGCAAAAATATCTACTTCAGAAGGAAGGAAAACTGATACAAATAGCGGCAAAACACGAGCAAAACAAAAAACTGTTCTCAGTATTTAAGAAAGCTGACAAATACAAACAAGAAATCATACCACCTAATAAATATGAAGAAGAAGAAGAAGAAGAAGAAGAAGAAGAAGAAGAAGAAGAAGAAGAAGAAGAAGAAACAACAAAAGCTATAAAACAAATGAAATCCAAACTAAAACTAGAACAGCAAAGAACCATGATAAAACGATGGCAAGAAAAGCCCCTTCATGGTAAATACTGGACTAAACTAAATGCAAAAGAAATAGACAAAGAAAAAATCCCAGCAATGGTTGAGAAGCTCAGGATTCAAAGCAGAGACAGAGGGATATTTAATTGCAGCACAAGACCAAAGCCTCCCCACCAGAAATTACCAAAAACATGTAATGAAAAGAAATATAACAAGTAACTGCAGAACATGTGGAGATGGACAAGAAACAATAAATCATATTATCTCTGACTGCCCAGTCCTGGCTAAGAAGGAATATATTCACAGACATGACAGAGTTGGAACCTATATACACTGGAAGCTGTGTCAACATTATGGAATAACAACAGAAAAAAGATGGTATAGGCACACACCAGAAAAGGTCACAGAAAACGAGAAAGCAACCATACTCTGAGATATGCCGATACACACAGATAGAGAAATTAAGGCAAACAGACCAGATATAGTTGTCAGAGATCATGAAGGAAAAAAATGCTTTCTAATTGATGTATCAATACCGGCAGATGACAACGTTTCTCTAAAAGAAATGGAGAAACTTTCAAAATACAAAGACCTGGAAATAGAGGTAACCAGAATGTGGAATCTAAAAACAGAAACAATTTCTATCATAGTAGGTGCATTAGGCATGATAAAAAAATATTCAGACAAATACATAATAAAAACACCAGGACTTACAAACACATATAACATACAGAAAATTGCACTGCTAGGCACTGCACACATCCTACACAGAACACTTTCCATACAATAACCATCAGAACATCACAACAAATCACAGCACATACCTATTTCTTTATTACCCACAAGGGGCTAAACACAGAGGGGACAAACAAGGACAGACATAGGTATTAAGTCGATTACATCGACCCCAGTGCGTAACTGGTACTTAATTTATCGACCCCGAAAGGATGAAAGGCAAAGTCGACCTCGGCGGAATTTGAACTCACAACGTAACGCAGACGTTGTGAGTTCAAATTCCGCCGAGGTCGACTTTGCCTTTCATCCTTTCGGGGTCGATAAATTAAGTACCAGTTACGCACTGGGGTCGATGTAATCGACTTAAGCACATACCCAAGGCACACAGAGCTGCACTCGGTAGTGAAGTGAAAGCACGATATAAAAAATATACTACTGAATAATAATAATAATAATAATAATAATAATAATAATAATAATAATAATAATAATAATAATAATAATGATAAGTAGCGGGACCCGTGAATATTTCACGGGAATTAATGGTAAACCCATTGGGTTATGTCTGAAAACGTTATCCAAAAATCCTGAAAGCGTAGTCTGTATGGAAAGATAGTCGCTCATCTGCTACTGATTGATAACTGAAAGAAATTGGAATACGATGATAAGTTAATGCACTTTACATACACACTTTATGCAGTTTTATAGATTTAATACACAGCACTCATAAAATAACTCTTATTTTTCTATTTTTCCCATAAGCAAAAAAATATCGCCGTACATATGATACAACCTTTACTTATATTGCGCATATCTGCCACGTAAATAAACGTGAATATTTCACGGAATTGCACTTATGTGCATGCGTTAAGTGATAGGTGATATAAAAGAATTAGTTCAATTATAAAAAAAATACACTTTTCACTATTCACTCACCAGCGCCACCTACCACCACCACCATCATCATCATCATCATCATCATCATCATCATCTCTCTCTCTCTCACCCTGCTCACTGCCTTTAACCTCATCATCACAATATCACCCTTATGTTAACATTATATTTTCAACTCTGCTCCTCTATGTCACTACCTTCAACTAACTTTTTTAACCATGTAATATTACATTCCCTCTACCTCACGTCTTGGGCGTGTCTCTCTCCCGCTTTTTATGTCTCCCTCTGTTCGGTCACCCTTTCCTTCTCTAATCACGTGAAAGCGTTACCGACGAGCCAAGTAACAAGCAGAATTATTATAAGATTGTGTTATACAGTGATAACAGGTACAAAAGAAAATCTTTAGCCTGAGTATAAGAGCTGGCTACATGCATGCATGAATGGATGCATGCACTCTTCTATTTTTAATTATTTGTAGTTTTCCTATCGGGAAGAAGGTGGTTTCTGACCAAAAATACAAAGCTCCATCGTTGTTATATGTTGAACTTGCGAAAAGTTTTGCATATTTTTACTGCTACGCTTAAGATTGTATTTGTAAATGTGCGCGTTGGCTGTTTCACTTTTTTCTTCTTTTTTTTTCTTTCTTTTTGGAAACCCTAACTTGTTCTAACTGTCTCTTAGGCATTTTCTAACAAAACCAAGAGCAACAATTATATTGATATAAATGTGATAGTTGTTATAGCATCAGATGGGTAGCTGATCTCTATGCCGGTAGGTACTTTCCTTGCCTGTTCCAAACAACGATATTCGACCTCTTTTGTTTGCACTTTACTCTTTTACTTGTTTCAGTCATTTGACTGCGGCCATGCTGGAGCATCGCCTTTAGTCGAGCAAATCGACCCCACGACTTATTCTTCGTAAGCATAGTACTTATTCTATTGCCGAACCACTAGGTTACGGTGACGTAAACACACCACCATCGGTTGTCAAGCGATGTTGCGGGGACAAACACAGACACATATATATATACATATATACGACAGGCTTCTTTCAGTTTCCGTCTACCAAATGCACTCACAAGGCTTTGGTCGACCCGAGGCTATAGTAGAAGACACTTGCCCAAGGTGCCACACAGTGTGGATGAACCCGGAACTATGTGGTTCGTAAACAAGCTACTTACCACACAGCCACTCCTACGCCTACAATTCTACTTTGTAGAATTTTTTATTAGAATGTTCCGCCAACATTCCTTGTGTTGATGTTTATGCATGTACTCAATAACTGGGGGATTCTCTATATTTATCTCAGGACAGTCATTTTCGCCATGTCGCCTCGCATTGAGTGATAATACCTTGATGATATTTGTGAGCTGCTACCCCTTACATGTGTTATGTCTACAAAGATATGACAAATCGACGTTTTCGGTTGCATCTTCGGGCTCCAAAGACTTCACTGTCCCTTTTGTTCGTTAAATATTTTTAGCAGCTTCCTCTTATTGGATCGTAAACGCATAGTCTTCAAAATGTGATGTAGCAGTCTCCGGTCCGCAGTGGGGTGCGTAGCCAGGTTCTAAAGTTAGGGGGAGCGAGCGCATAAAAAAGGCGCCATGACACATGCCAAATAATTTTTAACTCGTTGATATATTTTTTTTTTATAAAAGGCACCAATTTTTTAAAATGTATTCGGCGTGGAGTGGTCGCTCTCCTTGCTTCCCTATTAATTACACCACTCATGTCGGTATTAGTGTCATGTTCGAGTCTTCGGGAAACATACTTATACATTCTTTTTTTTTTTTTTTTGTAGGTTGAGTGTTTCACATCCAGATTTTCTCTGAGTTATGCAAGTCCAGTTGTTTTAATAGAGCTCACTGTCAACTTGTGGGATGGTATTCTCTTTGTATATCAGTATTAGGTTTATATATTTACTATTGCTACTGTTGTTTAGCAGATGCTGTCTGAGTGATACTATATGACATATGAAATTTGTCTGTACTAATATCAAGCCTCTAACTCTTTCATCTCTTTTTATGTAGAGCCTACTGAAATCATGGTTTCTGTGAATGTTTTCTGTCGATGTCAGGATCTTTCAGAGTTTAATGTCTACAGAATGAATTTCCTCTAAAGACTACTCACAGGGCCGGTCCCAGGAATTTTTCGAAGGGAATACAATTCCTGGAGAAAAGGGCGTAGTAACATTACTTAGAAGAGCGTACTTCTTTTTTTCAGAGGGACACGTTCCCCTTACCCCACCCCACCCCACGGTCCTCATCTGACTCAAGCATCCGAAATATTAGTATTAGCACTGGTACTTCAAATACTTTGAGGGATATTGTCGTGTCGTAAGGTTGTCTTTTTTCTCTAATTCTCGAGTAATATTCCCGGGTCACTCTTAATTCACAGCACCTTCCTATGATATATTTTCATCAATACCTAGTTTTTTGTAGTGTTCTTTGTGTGGAACAGGAAAGATAGAGAAACCGTCGATGTACATGTTTTGAGTTTGGGTGATTGATTGTCCAAGTTCAGCAATCAAATACGAACACTACTTTTGGCCAAATTCTAGTCATGTCACCAGAAACAGTCGTTATTAACCCTGTTTTTCTTTTTCTTCTTTTTCTTTTTGGCATTGTCAACACTTTTAACATAAATCTTCAAGTTATACACAAAAAAATTATGGATTACATTGGCATCTCTAGCAGTTGCAAACCCTAGCATGTAGCCACTGGATTTTTGTAAACGAAATATGTATGTATGTATGTATGTTTACTCTGCCACAGGATCTTCATGACGCCGTCATCATAACCCTGTACAAGAACAAGGGTGAAAAGTCTGACTGCTCCAACTACCGGGGAAACACCCTACTCTCCATTGCCGGCAAAGTACTTGCCAAGATCCTGCTCAATAGGCTAGTACCAACCATCGCTGAAGAAAACCTCCCCGTGAGCCAGTGTGGCTTCAGAGACAACAGATATGGTGTTCGTCCTTCGCCAACTCCAGGAGTGCCGAGAACAAAACAGGGGACTCTATGCTATTTTTGTCGACCTCACAAAGGCATTTGACACAGTGAGCAGGACAGGACTATAGCTCATCCTGGAACGACTTGGCTGTCCCACCAAGTTTCTACATATGGTGATCCAGCTGCACGAGAATCAGTGTGGTCAGATCAGACTCAATGGTGACCTGTCGGAGCCTTTCTCCATCTCCAACGGCGTGAAGCAGGGTTGTGTCCTGGCACTGGCTCTCTTCAGCATGATGATCAAGCATGCAACTGAAGATATGGAGGATGAGGATGGGGTGTATGTTAGGTATCGTCTGGATGGCAGCCTCTTCAATCTACGGCGCCTCGAAGTCCACACCAAAACCCAGGAGAGGCTGATCCGAGACCTTCTCTTCGCAGACGACGATGTCCTTGTCGCCCACACAGAGCGAGCTCTGCAGCGCATCACGTCCTGCTTTGCCGACGCCTCGCGGCTCTTTGGCCTGGAGGTCAGCCTCAAGAAGACGGAAGTACTTCACTAACCTACACCCCAAGAGGATTACAGCCCACTCCACATCACTATCTGCAGTACCGAACTGAAATCAACTCAGCAGTATACATACCTGGGCTGCATCATCTCATTCGATGCAAGGATCGACAAAGAAATTAAAAAAGACTCTCTAAGGCAGGTCCTTTGGCAGATTGTACAAACGTGTTTGGCACAATAATAACCTGAAGAACAAAACAAAGATCAGTGTCTACAAGGCCGTGGTTCTCACCAATCTTCTCTGTGGCTCAGAGACCTGGATCACTTACCGCAGTCACATCCGTCTCCTCGAGCGCTTCCACCAATGATGTCTCCGCACCATCCTCAACATACACGGGTGTGACTTCGTCACAAACATTGAAGTCTTGGAGCGGGCCGAGATACCCAGCATTGAAGCCATGCTACTGAAGTTCCACCTCCGATGGGCAGGGCATGTCTCCAGAATGGAGAACCATCGCCTTCCTAAGATTACCCTGTTTGGCGAACTCTCCACCAGCCACAGAGTGAGAGGAGCTCCGAGGAAGCGCTACAAAAACTGCCCCAAGAAGTCTCTCACAGCTCGTCATATTAACCACCAATGCTGGTCAGACCTGGCTGCGGACCGTGATGTCTGGCGCCACACGATCTTCAACGCAGTCAGCAAGTTTGAGGAACAAAGAAGAGACGCGCTTAAAGACAAGAGACGCAGGAGGAAGGCGCGAGCCACCTCTGACACCACACCGGATGTTACCTTCGTCTGTGTACACTGCTCACTGACCTGCCTTTCCTATATCGGACTTGTCAGTCATGAGCGTACATGCACGCAACGTGGACAGCCTTCCTGGTCTTCGTTTGCGAAACCGAGCCATGATGAAGATATGGTGTATGTATGTATGTGTGTGTGTGTGTGTGTGTGTGTGTGTGTGTGTGCGTGCGTGTGTGTGTTTGCGCGTATATGTTCTGATATAGCTTGACAAAAACATTTGGATTTTGGCTGAAGTTAGCCGCGAAAACTTGACAAAAAAATCAAACGTTTCTATTTGGGAGTCACTTTTGCATAGATAAATATCTAATAGTCAAGTGATTACATAAATTCTTAAGATTATATAATTTCCTAAGATATATGTTGAAGTTGGTATCTATAGCAATCATAAACTTAACATAAAGTGACGCAGTCGGAAAAATTGATATTATTTTCCCTGGGATTTTTTTTACGTTTACACCGATAGGCATTACTACAGCAACATGGCAGAAGCTAATTTTCAGACCCCAATTTACGGTAAAGTTAATGTGTTTGAAATTGTTTGTTGTTATTTCATAAAAGGAAAATGATTTATTGTAAATGGCTACTATCGTCGTAACAATGTAGTTTGGATCCCGTGAATAATTCATTTTCTGAAATTTATTATCAAAGAACTATCAAGTATGACTGTTCTACTATTTAAACAGGATCTAAGCAACCCTGTATATACTTATGACAGACAGAAGAATTGGGTTTCACTCGGGGGTAAATATTTCGTAAAGGACCCGTTCGTACCTCGGTGGGAAATAATTTTTTTCCACGTGTTTTTTCGAGTGTATCCAACGCATTTGACATCTTAAATCTGCCGCAAGCCACTTTTTTCTGGAAAAGAAAGGGGGAGGGGGAGGGGTTTTGTTTCGCGGGTTTTTGTTTTTCTTTTCCTGGTTATTTCACATACCTTCAACGAATGTCACATCGAAATCATGCGTAAACAACTCCTTTCCCTAGAAAAAGAAAAGATTTGGCTGCTATTTCTAGCACGCCCTAGTACTACGTGACAGCTATTTGCGGTAAAAGACCCGCCGATATTTCTCTGTGAGAACATTTTTTTACCTCTCCCCTCACTTTCTTTTCTGGAACAAAGTGGCTTGAGGCGGGTTTGGAGATCAGATATGTTAAATGCACTCGAATAAAACTGGGGGAAAATATTTCACACCGAGGTACGAAATATTTACCTTTTTTGGCACCAGGCATTGTTACAACGGTAAACGCTAGACAGGACAGTTGACTAAATGAAGAGAGAATGATAGAGATGTGTCGTCGTGTAAAATGTCCTTAGAAACGTTAGCACGCCGAGCGAAATGCGTAGCCGTATTTCGTCTGCCGTTACGTTCTGAGTTCAAATTCCGCCGAGGTCGACTTTGCCTTTCATCCTTTCGGGGTCGATTAAATAAGTACTAGTTACGCACGGGAGTCGATGTAATCGACTTAATCCCTTCCCCAACATTTGAGGCCTTGTGCCTCCAGTGGAAAGGACTATCTCGTACGCAACGAACGCGCAATAGAAAGGACTATCTCGTACGCAACGAATGCGCAAACACACACACTCACAGACAGACATACACTCTCATATACAACCTGTGACGTCGTTGTCGTCGTATTATAAAAATGTATGTCACTATAGTTGACTATAGAAAGATTATTTTCGAGAAAATGTTATATTGTTTCAATCCAAATGAAAACAAAAATTACATGTTGACATTCTCGTAGTTGTAAAATTTGATTTGGTGGAGCCGTTTGAGAATGCATGAGACAGACACAAACACAGAGACAAAGAATTTTATACATATAGTTATTCCCTTTACGTTCCGACTTAATCTCACCTTTTCTAAAATTTACTTCCGTGATGTATAAAGCAAAGTACTAGTACTTTAAATCTTTAAAGCCCTTGCACAAAATTTTGTGAACTTGTGCCTATTTAACTTAGCAACTATTAATTAGTCAGTCAGTGCTTAAATTTGAATTTTTTAAATGCGCGATGCGTCACAATATGATAAGTAAAATATGGGTGACTGATTGTGGGTATTAATTTTGGATCAGTATATTTTTATTTTACATAGTTTTTCTAGTGAAAGCTGAACATTTGCTAAAACACAGATATTTGTTGCCTTAAATTCCATCCAAAACAATAACAAGTTTGGTGATTGTGTATGTATCGTTTCGTTAAAGTAAATGAAAGTAATTCTTTGTTTTGATGATAGTATAAAAGAGAAATTAATCTAATATGTATGTTACCTAAAAGCATATTGTTTACATTGGTTTATGCGCGCAAAAACGATATCACTTCTTCATGCTGCCCGCTAGACCGGAAAAAAATAGGAAAACTGTTTTCCAAATTAAATACGTTGAAGCATTTTGTCTAACTATTATTTTGAAACTGGAATTCCTACATACGTGTGTAGCGCCCCCCCCCCGATTTTGTTTCCTCATAACTTCCAGAAAAATGGATATTTCGTAATGAAATTTTCAACAAATACGCTTCAGATGGTGTAGATTCCGATTATATCGGAATTTGTCGTGAGAAGATTTTCTGGGGGTGGGAAGAGAAGATTTGGAAAATTCACGCAAGTTGGCTTTGTTTCCTCATAACTTTCAGAAAAATGGATTCTTTAATGAAATTTTCTACAAATACTTTTCGGGGTGTGTAAATTACGATTATATCGTAATTTGGGTGATGCTTTATGGTCTTAATCTTGTCATTTTTTCCAGTTGATTGTTCGGCAATTTCCGTAAAGAATTTAGTTTCACTTTTATATCCTGTTGAAGTCGGTGAGGGAGGCGAAAGGTGACACGCGCTACCACATACACATACACTCTTGCACAATGTATGTATGTATGTATGCACGTATGTACGTACGTACGTATGTATGTATGTAGAAGATAATGTGTGTGTGTGTTTGCGTGTGCGTGCGAGCGTGTTCAGCTTTATATATTTGTATTTACTCACACACTCACATCATTGACATGAAAGTCAATGTGTGTGTGTGCGTGCGCGCTAGTGCGTATTTCACTCTTCACTCCACCCCACACGACTTCTAAGCAAATGTTGCCTTTAACAGGACATGAAAATAAAGGTAAATAAATAAAAATTCTTTACGACGGAAATTGCCGAAGATTTAGACCATCAACGAAACATTGCCGGAATTTGATGTGTTAAAGAAAAATAGTGAGCACGTACACACACATACTGACACATGGCATTTTATTTTTTTGTTCAAAATTTCAAGTTTCATTTTGTAGATATATGTGACGTGTGTCAGTATGTATGTGTATGAGCCCACCATTTTTTTTTTTTTTTCAAATTTAATTCCGATATAATGGTAATGTACACATTCAGAAAATTAGAAAATTTTATTTAAAAATTGCCCATATTCCTGAAAGTTATGAGAAAAGAAAGTCGGCTTGTGTAAAGTTTTCAAAACTCCTCACCACATCATGTCGATACCCAGGTCCCTCACTGACTTAGGCTCTGGGATTGAAATTCCCTGTGGACCGGTGTACCCTGTAGATTTAATATTCAGTTTTGGATGCTGGTAGCACAGAGCCTGGAATTTTTCAGCATTAAACTGCATGTTATTATCCTCAGCCCATCTGTAATCATAAAATTTTCTTTTAATCACAACTACATCTTTACTTTTAACCAAAATTTCAAGTTTCATTTTGTAGATATATGTGACATGTGTCAGTATTTTTTTTTTTTTTTCAAATTTAATTCCGATATAATGGTAATCTACACATTCTGAAAATTAGAAAATTTCATTTAAAAATTGCCCATATTTCTAAAAGTTACGAGTAAAGAAAGCCATCTTGTGTAAAGTTTTCAGAAATTTTTCAGTATTCAGAATCTACACCATCTGGAGTATATTTGTAGAAAATTTCATTTAAAATTATCCATTTTCTGGAAGTTATGAGGCAACAAAGTTGGTTTGAGGCAGGGGACATACATGTGTAGGAATGCTTTGGAATCTTCTACACATGTAAGTGAAAAATGGTTTGCTGACTGAGTTTTTCCAAGAATTTCATTTTTTTCTTCAAAATAAGAAAAACTTTTTACCATGCATAATGAACTTAAGCTGTTTGAGCCAATGAAAGATTTTTCGAGTGATCACAACAGCCAGATTTCCCTGGAATCACATTCAATGAAAGAATATATTTGATAATGTAGTTCTAGATATTATTAAAAGAGACAGGATTGTCACGGTTAAAATTTCTTTGTTCAAACCATCCTGGATTAAGCAGTTACAGCTTAAGCCTTTTCACAAATGAATGAGGAAACCTCATTGTAGTTGCTCCAAATTCTAGAAATAACAGCCATCTCTCTTGCAAATCACACTTTCCTATTTTTAAAACAGTACATTAGATAAAGTAATCCTAGATACACTGTTACCTATGATCAAGGTTGAAATGGAGTTACAGCTACAAAATATAGCTGCCATTTCTCTATCAGATCACACCCTACCATTTTAAAAAAACAGAACATGATAGTATCTATTTTTCATGGCCCCTGAAATTATGCTTAAAAAAGCATGATCTGAAACAATTTTTCAACATTTTTGTACAAGCCATAAGGTGTTTTGTGTCAAGGTGTAATGCAAAATGGCAGTTGTACAACAAAAAGCTAACAGTTACATTAAATGCTTGGTTTGCTATATAGTTAAGAAGTTCACTTAGCATGAACATGGAACTAGGTTTGATTGTACTGCATGCTACCACAAACAACTATCTTCTCTACTGGTCTCAGAGTGATCCATCATCATCATCATCATCGTTTAACGTCCGTTTTCCATGCTAGCATGGGTTGGACGGTCTGACCAGGGTCTGGGAAGCCAAGAGGCTGCACCAGGCTGCAGTCTGATCTAGCAGTGTTTCTACAGCTGGATGCCCTTCCTAACGCCAACCACTCCATAAGTGTAGTGGGTGCTTTTTACATGCCACCGGCACAGGTGCCAGGTGTGGCTGGCAACGGCCACGATCGGTTGGTGCTTTTTATGCACGGAAGCCAGTCAAGGCAGCGCTGGCATCAGCCATGTTCGGATGGTGCTTTTTACGTGCCACCGGCACAGGTATCACAACTACAATTTCCATTTGATTTTTTGATGGTGATGTACTTGACTCAATAGGTCTCCTTAAGCACAGTGTGTGTATATATATATATCATCATCATCATCATCATCCTTTAACATCCGCTTTCCATGCTTACTTGGGTTGGATGATTTGAGTGAAGACTGGCGAACCAGATGGCTGCACCAGGATCCAATCTGATCTGGCAGAGCTTCCACAGCTGGATGCCCTTCCTAACACCAACCACTCCAAGAGTGCAGTGGGTGCTTTTATGTGCCACCTGCACGAGGGCTAGTCTGGTGGTACTGGCTATGGCCACGCTCAAAATGGTGTTTCTTTACTTGCCACCTGCACAGGAGTCAGTCCAGCGGCACTGGCAATGACCTCGCTTGAATGTTTTGTTTATGCACCAGTAAGGTGACACAAGTAACGATCATGCTCAAATGGTGCTTTTTATGTGCCCACTGGCATGGAAGCCAGACAGCTGCTCTGGCAGTGATGTCGCTCAGATGGAGCTGTTAGCGCTCCACTGGCACGGGTGCCGGTTATCGAATTTGGTTCAGTTTCAATTTCACTTGCCCTAACAGGTCTTCGCAAGCAGAGTTTAGTGTCCAATGAAGGGAAGTTGGCATGGGTGCCAGTCGTCAGATTTGGTTCGATTTCGAATTCAATTTCAATTTCACTTGCCTCAACAGGTCTTCGCAAGCAGAGTTTTGTGTCCAAAGAAAGAAAGGTATACATAAGTGGGCTGGCTATATCCCTGGTAAAGGCCACGGCTTATGGTCTTACTTGTCCTGCCAGGTCTTCTCACGCACAGCATATTTCCAAAGGTCTCGGTCACTAGTCATTGCCTCGGTGAAGCCTAATGTTCAAAGGTCGTGCTTCCTGGGTCCACCTCTTCCACAGGTTCCCTTAACCGCTAGGGTGTGGCACTTTTTCACACACCCATCTTCATCCATTCTCGCTACATGACCATACCAGCGCAATCGTCTCTCTTGCACACCACAACTGATGCTTCTTAGATGCAACTTTTCTCTCAAGGTACTTACACTCTGTCAGTATTATTAGTGCTTTTGTTTGTTTCTCGAACTTGTCAAATAAAATTTTGTGAATGTACAAACAGCTTGTTCATTTATATAAAACATTCTTTTTGGGAGGTTTTGTTTAGATGAAGAGAATGTTGTTTTTTGGGGTGAGGTTCCATTGACAATGGAGGGAGGGAGAGAGGTAGGTAGGTAGGTAGGTAGACAGATAGATAGATAGGTAGAGAGAGAGAGAGAGAGAGAGAGAGAAGGGGGATCCCCCTTCCTATTCACCATTCATTTATTTATTTACTCATTTACCATTGTATTGGAATGGGTTTAAGGATGGTGACCTCTTGAAAAAAACTCTCTCTACCTAGCTATCTGTCTGTCTGTATGTCAGTCTGTCTATCTATTATCTATCTATCTATCAATCAATGAATCAGTCAACCTATCTACCTACCTACATTTCTATCTATCCCTCTCTATTATCAATGGAACCTCACCCCAGAAAAACAACGTTCTTTTCTTCTAAACAAAACCCCCCCAAAAATGTTTTATATAAATGAACAAGGTGTTTGTACATTCACAAAATTTTATTCCACAAGTTCAAGAAACAAACGAAAGTGCTAATAATAATGAAGAAATAAAAAGATTTTTTCCCAAAACTCTGACGACTTTTCTCTCTCTCTCTCCTCTCTCTCTCTCTCTCTCTATATATATATATATATATATATATATATATATATACAACCATTCTTTCTTCTGATTCATATTACTGTAAAGATACCACTTTTCATCACTGGTGATGATGCAGTAAAAAAATCACTGTATCTACAAGCAGCCTGGTGCAAATTGTAATGATAGAGGTGTGTTAGCCTTTGTCTCTTTCATTCAGAGTATGTGGCCTCCATGCTCCAAATTTGTGAAGCTTATCCATTTAGTGAAAGTGACAGTTAGTGGTATCATGAGAACCATTTTCTAGTGGATTGGCATGGATGTTCATGGATGAGCCCATTCAAATGATACTGATTGAAATGCATAAGCTGGTTGGAAGTTGGAGTGTCTTTGAGGTCAAATTTCCCCTTGAAGTGTGAAAACCATATCTGTGTGGTTCTTTCAATTATAGTATCTTCTCCATGTCAAGTGGCTTTGGCAGTTTTGGAACCCTGTAAGAAAAACAAAGAGAAGCAGATGTCAAAAATGCTCATCTTTTTCTACTTGACCCTTTATCATCATACACCTGAAAAGAGATAAAATTTAAGCAAATTTCAAAAATGATATACAGAAGCTGTTGCAGAAGAACAGAGCTATCAAAAATAGAAAACCCTGTGTTAATGCGCCCATACTGGTGCTGTGTAAACACACCAGTCCTGGTGGCACATAAGAAGCACCCACTACACACTGTTCAGTGGTTGGCACTAGGAAGGGCATCCAACTGCAGAAATCATGTCACAATAAATAGTTGGAGTCTGGACAGCTCTCTGCTAGCCAGTTCCATGTCAAGCTGTCCAACCCATGCCACAATGGAAAGCGGACGTTAAACGACAATGAAGATGATGATGATGATGATGATATGTATATATATATATATATATATCATCATCATCATTTAACGTCCGCTTTCCATGCTAGCATGGGTTGGACAATTTTGACTGAGGGCTGGCAAACCAGATGGCTGCACCAGGCTCCAATCTTGATCTGGTGGAGTTTCTACAGCTGGATGCCCTTCCTAATGCCAACCACTCCGAGAGTGTAGTGGGTGCTTTTATGTGCCACCGGCATGGGGCCAGTCAAATGGTTCTGGCAACTAGCTCGCTCAAATCTTTTTACACATGTCACGGGCACAGGTGCCAGTAAGGTGATGCTGGTAACGATCACGCTTAAATGGTGCCTTTTACGTCCCACCGGCACGGAAGCCAGTTAGCCGCTCTGGCAATGATCATGCTTGGATGGTGCTCTTAGCACCCTACTAGCACGGGCACAAGTGCCAGTAAGGTAACGCTGGTAATGATCGCACTCGAATGATGCCTTTTATGTGTCACTGGCATGGAAGCCGGTTAGCCGCTCTGTCAACGATCACACTTGTATTGTGCTCTTTGCACCCTGCTAGCACAGATGCCAGTCATCGAATTTGAGTTTGATTTCACTTGCCTCAAGCAGAGTTTAGTGTCCAAAGTTTAGTGTCCAAAGAAGGAAAAGGTACGCATAAACGGGCTGGTTATGCCCCTGGCATAGGCCACGAGGTTATGGTCTCATTTGGCTTGTTGGGTCCTCTCAAGCACAGCATATTTCCAAGAGTCTCGGTCACTAGTCATTTCCTTGGTGAGGCCTAAAGTTCGAAGGTCGTGCTTCACCACTTCATCCCAGGTCTTCCTGGGTCTACCTCTTCCATAGGTTCCCTCAATTGCTATGGTGTGGCAATTTTTCACACAGCTATCCTCATCCATTCTCAACACATGACCATACCAGCACAGTCGTCTCTCTTGCACACCACAGCTGATGCTTCTTAGGTCCAGCTTTTCTCTCAAGGTACTTACACTTTGTCGAGTATGCACACTGACATTACACATCCATCGGAGCATACTGGCTTCATTCCTTGCGAGCTTATGCATGTCCTCAGCAGTCACAGCCCATGTTTCACTACCATGTAGCATGGCTGTTCATACACATGCATCATACAGTCTACCTTTTACTCTGAGTGAGAGGCCCTTTGTCACCAGCAGAGGTAAGACCTCTCTGAACTTTGCCTAGGCTATTCTTATTCTAGCAGCTACACTTTTAGCGCACCCACCCCCACTACTGACTTGGTCACCTAGGTAACGGAAGCTATCAACTACATATATATATATATATATATATTTATCCTTTTACTTGTTTTAGTCGTTGGACTGCAGCTATGCTGAGGCACTGCTTTGAAGGATTTTAGTTGAATGAATCGACCTCAGATGGGTGGTGTTGTATAAAAGGTATAGAACTTATATGAACTATGTATTTGTTACCCCAGCACTGCTTGACAACCAGTGTTGATGTGTTTACATTCCCATGACTTAACAAAAGAGACCAACTACCTGGGGTTGATTTGGTGCAGATAAAAGAATAAAAGATCACTCCTCAGTGTTTTAGATAGGATTAAAGTAGTTAGTAATTTGGAAAACTATAATTTCAATAAATAGATACCTATGTGTGTTTGCAAGTGTTTGTGTTACTATAGGTACTAATATAGTGTGAGATGCAATCTTTCAATGTGAACATTTGTGTTTGTTTATGTAAATTTTCTTCAGACACAATAAGTATCTACCTATCTTTCTATCTATTGACCTACCTAACACATTCACTCACTATCTAAATCAGTGTTTCTTTTTGTTTTTTTAATCTATAGACCCCTGTAAATACTATTTTATTTTTGTGGACCTCCATAGCCATTCAGTGTTTAGAAACAAGTTTTATAGATACTTCTTTCAAAATTTCCATTTTCACATCTTCACTCGTATAAGTTTGCCATAGCACTCTTTGAGAGAACATGTTTCTGTGGCCAGAAACATGTTAAACTATGTAAAACATTAGAGAAAGAAACCTGGCTGTTTCTTGCAACAAATATATCTAAAGCAAACCCTTCAAATACCATTGTGGATTCCCAATTTACTACTATGCTTACATGAACCCCCAGAAGTCCTATGTGGGCCACAGGGAGTCATGAGGATGCCACATGAGGACAACTGGTCTAAACCAAATTTTACAACCACCAAAATTATCAGTGCTAATACAACAACCATCATCAACAAAAACAAATACAACAACCAATGTGGACAACATCCCCACCACTGCCACCCTTTTGCATTCAGATTGCTCTGTGAGATGTGATGCTTACTTATTCACATGGCTTCGAATTAATCAGACATTATCTCATACTTTGAGGTTTCGGTGACATGATTGTTTATTTTTAGAATGACATTGTAAGGTAGGTATGAGAGGTTGGGTCTGGTCAGTTTGATCATAAAACAGGTAGAATCTTCAAACCTGATATGGCTAGTTGAATATACTAAAGGGCTAATGGCCAATAATACTCACCATCATGTCACAGACATTATCATCACCAAAACCAATACCATAGGCTACCAATGATAGCCTTAATGTACAAATAAAGAATCTTTATCCAGTAATGCAGCACTGAGCACTCATTCTCACTGTTTGATAGTTATGTATATAAACATACATATATATATATATATACACATACGTGTGCATGCACACATTCTTTTCTTCTAGTCTTTGACATGTTTCAGTCATTTGACTGCAGCCATGCTGGAGCATCGCCTTAAAAAGTTTTAGTCTAATAAATTGACCCCAGGACTTATTCTTTGTGAGCCTAGTACTTACTCTGTTGGTCCCTTTTGCCAAACCACTAAGTTACGAAGATGAAAATGCTCCAACATTGGTCGTCAAGCGATGGTGGGGAGCAGTGGAGACAAGTACAGACACAAAGATACACACACATAAATATATATATGTCTGTCTACCAAATTCACTCACAAGGCTTTGGTCGGCCGAAGACTATAGGAGACACTTGCCCAAAGTTCCACACAATGAGACTGAATCTGGAACCATGCGGTTGGGAAGCAAGCTTCTTACCACACAGCCACACCTTACACACACATATACTTGATGGGAGTCTTTGAATTTCCATCTACCAAATCCACTCACAAGGCTTTGATTGGCCCAGGTGCTGTGCAGTGGGATTGAACCTGGAACTAAGATGTTGTTGGGAAGCAAACTTCTTACTACGCAGCCATGCCTGTATGGGGATATCATCATCATCATCATCATCATCATCATCGTTTAATGTCCGCTTTCCATGCTAGCATGGGTTGGACGGTTCAACTGGGGTCTGGCAAGCCCGAAGGCTGCACCAGGCCAGTCAGATCTGGCAGTGTTTCTACAGCTGGATGCCCTTCCTAACGCCAACCACTCCGAGAGTGTAGTGGGTGATTTTATGTGCCACCGACACAGGTGCCAGACGAGGCTGGCAGACGGCCACGCTCGGATGGTGTTTTTTATGTGCCACCGACACAGGTGCCAGACAAGGCTGGCAGACGGCCACGCTCGGATGGTGTTTTTATGTGCCACTGACACAGGTGCCAGACGAGGCTGGCAGACAGCCATGCTCGGATGGTGTTTTTTATGTGCCACCGACACAGGTGCCAGACGAGGCTGGCGAACGGCCACGATCGGATGGTGTTTGTTACGTGCCCACAGCACGGAGGCCATTCGATGCGGTACTGGCTACGGCCACGTTCAGATGGTTTTCTTATGTGCCACCGGCACTGGTACCACAAGGATACAAATTCCATTGATGTTCATCTATTTTGATTTGGTTTGATTTGATTTGATTTTCACTTGCCTCAACAGGTCTTCACAAGTGTCACAAGAAGGAAGGTATGCACAGGTGGACTGACTACATCCCAGGTAGCGGCCACGGGTTATGGCTTCACTAGTCTTGCCGGGTCTTCTCACGCACAGCATACTTCCATAGGTCTCGGTCTCCAGTCATTTCTATGGTGAGACCTAATGTTCAAAGGTCGTGCTTCACCACCTCGTCCCGAGGTTGTGTGCTGTCTGTCTCCTACGATTTAGATTCCTAACTACTCCCACATTTTGCGGTGCAGTTTAACCAAAACCGGGTATCTTATAGTCGTGATTCATATCGAGCCCTTCTGAGTATTAGCACGCGTCTACGATGAGTCTACGATTTTAAAAAGAAATTACCATCAATTTTTCCCATTTTTAATGCATTTTTGGCATATATAAGGGAAGTAACTCTCTAAAAATTTATTATTAAATCTCAGAACGTAAAAAGCTATAGTAACACCCCCCCCTTTTTGTGGTTAGCCATATTGAGATGGCTATTATACTTTACATCTCTAAAAATGCTTATATAGTTATTTCCCTTACAAACCCGAGCAATGCCGGGCGATACTGCTAGTATATATATATATATATAAATCAAAGGTAAAAAACATAACAAGCAGGAAAAGGACGATAGCACAACAGCAGCAAACAGGACAAAACAAGATACAGAGATCATTCGCAGCCAATTACTTCTTCAATCAATGTCTGGAATGTCCACATAGTTTTCGTCCTTCTTGGAATCTGAGCTGGAAGGACAAACAAGGAGACTTTAGACTTCCTCAAAGTTAGCAGAAGGATGGTTCAAAAGGACAGAAAGGAGCTGGAAGATTCACTATCAGAATGCTGGAATTCATCCAGGAGACCATCAAAAGTGTTCCCAGCAAGTCAGTGTATGCCATTGCATGAGAGGTTTAGAGGAAAAGCTCACCAGGCTGCTGGTGCATGAGGACATTCATTACTACTTGTACAAAACGAGGATGGAACAATTTATGTCCAAGGCTATGCAGGAAAAGCAACTCAAGCAGACCAAGAATCTGATCAGTAAGTTGAAACCCCCGCTAGAGCCAGACACCCTATAGTGGTTCTCTAACAAGAATTTCTGTCAAGACTGGTAGATCAACTCCCAGAAAAAACAGGTGGCTTGCTGTCTCACCCAAGCATATGCTAAAGTCATGCAGATGAAATTTCCATGGCTTAGACATGATGATGATGATGATGATGATGATAATGATGATGGGATCAAACCTGGAACAATGTGGTCAGAAAACAAACTTCCTAATCACACAGTTATAATGATGATGATGATGATAATACATATACTTACAGATGTCTATCATATATTGCATATATTACTTCAGGCCACAAGAATGGTTTGTGGTTAAAGCTCCAATACATTTCTATGATACACCAATCACTAATCAACCTTCTCTGAGGATTACCTCTAAATATGAAACTTAGAGGAATGCCATGTAAATAATAAAGGGGACCCGAGCTAATATTCATTATGAATTTACTCTATTTCATGTTCTGGATGTTTTTCAGTTTGTCAAAATAAATCATTATGTTGGATATACTTGCCAATACAACCCCTGTAGTTATATTTTTATCTATTTTATATTTTCATGACAATTATAATTTTTTTCTTCTTTTCAGTAACTGATGAAAATCATAGACCAGGCTTTGTACAGGTTATATTAGATATACCTAATCTGGAACCAATCAAGAAAAAACATCCAAATGCTAAAAATGCCAATGTAATTTATGAATTCCATAAAAGGTTGTCTTTTAAATTTCCATATTCTTCATGTTTTTGTATGTCATGTATATGATTAGGTATGTTTTTGTCTATTTCATATTTCTAAAGACTACAGATAACCATTGTCTGAAATATGGATTCAGAATTTGAGCATAGAATTTATTAGTTTACTTTAGTTGCTCTAATAGTTCGTTTATTTTAGAGATAATGTTATTGTCTAAGCTTCCTCTCCCTGTTAACTCAATTAACGTGACCTGTGATCAAAGGCATTCAAGCCAGATCCATCTTGTTTTTTGTATAACTAGGACTACATTGTCTAATACAGTGGTTCTCAACCATTTTTTGCCTATGGACCCCTTTGATTACTATTCTATTCTGATGGACCCCCATAGCCATTCAATGTTTAGGAACTAATTTTATAGATACTGCCTTCAAAATTCCTATTTTGTTTTTTCACACATTCATTTGTGTTGTTTGAAGTATGTAAAACATTTGAGAAAGAAATCTTGCTGTTTCTTGTAATAAATACATCTAAAGCAAAATTTTTTCATAGACCATAAATATATTACTGTGTATCTCCAATTTACTATTTTGCTTGTGTGGACCCCTAAACATCTATGTGACTCCTGATTGAGAGCCACTGATCTAATATGTCTGTTTCTTGCAGGTCAAGCAAACAACCCACATAGTGTTTCCTTATTCTACAACTGATATGTATATTATGCATAATAACTAACTTCCATTTCCCATTCTGTGTTATAGAGACTGTGCATTCATTTTGCAGATATTCTTTTACTTGTTTCAGTCATTTGACTGCAGCCATGCTGGAGCACCACCTCAAAAGGTTTTAGTTGAAGAAATCGACCCTGAAATTTATTCTTTGTAAGCCTAGTACTTATTCTATCGGTCTCTTTGGCCGAACTGCTAAGTTACGGAGACATAAACACACCAGCATCAGTTGTCAAGCAATGGCAGGGTGACAAACAGACACAAAGACACAGACTCATAGTTACACACACACAACACACGCACACACATACACACACACAACACACGCACACACATACACACACACATATGCACCTAAAATATTAACGTCACTGACTATTCTTGCAGTAATCTATGAATTGAGTATCTGCATACATTCCTCATCACAAGCCTATTATATGTGGTTCTCTTTCATCATCTGCTGTTTAATCCCAGAGCAGCCATCAACAGACTTATCTGTTATGAAAGGCATTTAACCATGACCATCCTGTCTTATATTTAGACACACTGCATCTAGAAATGCATTAACCAGTGTATCTTTTATTTTTTAAGCTGGTATAAGAAAGCTGTAGCTGCTAATCCGTATTTCCACTGCTATATATTATAAACAGATGAGCTGAGTTGATAACTTTTAAGAGGTCCTCTCAAACTACAAGAAATCTCTCAAGAACTGCAACCAATGATGTTAAAAAAGACAGGACATACTAGATATACTATATCTGATAAAAGATGAGGGATCTACTGAACCAAAGTTAACTTTGGGTCAAACATAAAAAAAGACATTATAAGCAAGAATTTTCAATGACTGCAGTTTACCATGTAATTCAATTGCCAAATTTCTTTTGCATTGTTAGACTTTCAAAACACCAACATAGAACATGTATTTTACAGTTTTAATATCATTGTAGTCATAATCTCTAGACACTTGCAAATATATCTATTTGAATAGTAAATGATGTTCATATGTGCACACACACACACACACACACACACCACACACACACACACACATCAAACTGCTCAAATCCAAGTTGTTAAAATAAAATTATAACAGAACAATACTATCTCCTATGAACTATATGTTCTTTTAAATTTGTGCCTCTTTAGTCCTGTTGAATGTAAAAAAAACCTTGTTTGTTTCCAGTTTTCCATGTAAAACATGTTAAACGTTTTGCTGTTTGCTAAACTGGGTGATTATTTCCTTACTTGGTAACAAGTAGGGTTGGTGATTGTTGCAGGATGCATGGTTGCTCTTAAATACAAAGACCCTCCCTGATGAAGAATATACCACCCAGCATAGACTTGTCATTAGCGACTTTAGACTCCAAGAAGCAGACCAATATGGAAAAGAAAGATTTGGAAGCTTTAGGACTCTTCATATGGTCAGAGATTTAGGAACATCCTAATTGAGAAATTTGATGTGAGGTAGGAGGAGCTACAAACTTGTGACATAGAGGGCAACTGGGAATTCCTGTGAGACAGCTTGCTGAGTGCCACAGACCAAATCTGTGGCTGGTGCAAAGTCCCTTCCAAACCCAGGGTAACTTGGTGGTAGAACAATACAGTAGAGCAAATAAAAAGGCCTAGAGATGTGAGGTAGCAGGGAATTGTGTCAGATAGCCAGAAGGGAAGCTAGGAGACAGGTATATCTAGCCAAGGGAGAAGCAGAAAGGAAGAAGTTTGCCTATATTCAGTGTTGTGATGACCAAAGAACTGAAGTATTTTGGATTGCAAGACAGTGTGATGTCATAGGACATCAAAAATTGTGATGTCATAGGAAAGAAATGTGTCTGCATGGATGATGGTGCACTTGCTTTTAATGAGTCTTTAAAGAAAGAGGCTTGGAGATGCCATTATGAAAGACTGTTGAACATGGAGAATGAATGAAAGGATGTTGATCTAAATGAAGGACCATCTACGCCCAAAACGACAGTACCCTGGTAGATAAAGCAATTATGGATATGAAGACAGGGAAAGCCCCCGGCCCATCAGGAATCACTGCTGAGATGGTCTAGTCACTCGTATTGTAAATCATGTGGTTCATGAAAGAGTCATACCCAATGTTTGGTGTAGCAGCACCATAGTTAACTACTACAAAGGTAAAGGTGATGCCTTAGATAAAAGTAATTACAGAGGTATCAAATTGTTGGATCAGGTGATGAAGGTTGCAGAGAGAGTCATAGCCCAACTAATTAGAGGAAGAATTAGTCTAGATGAGATGCAGTTTGGTTTTATGCCAGGGAGAAGCACCATTGGTGCTATATTTCTAGTAAGGCAACTGCACGAGAAATAAATAGCCAAAGATAAACCTCTGTACTTGGCTTTTGTGGACTTGGAAAAAGCATTTGACAGAGTCCCTCAGTCTCTTATCTGGTGGTCAATGTGAAAACTAGGGATAGACAAGTGGTTGGTGAGAGCTGTACAAGCCTTGTGCAGGGACACTACAAGTAACGTGAGGGTGGGCAATGAGTACAGCAAAGAATTCAGGGTAGAAGTAGGGGTTCATCAAGGATCGGTGCTCAGCCCCACCTCTTGTTCATAGTTCTCCAAACAATAACAGAGGAATTCGAGACAGGCTGCCCCTAGGAGCTCCTCTATGCTGATGACCTTGCTCTTATAGCTGGTCACTACTTGAACTAGAGAAGAAGTTTCAGGTATGGAAGTAAGGTCTAGAATCAAAAGGTCTTAGAGTTAACCTAGCAAAAACCATTGTAAGTCATTGTAAGTAGAAAGGTAAACAAATCACAAATCCCTTCAGGTAAATGGCCCTGCTCAAGCTGTAGAAAAAGTGTAGGTAGAAACTCCATAAAATGTAACCAGTGTAAGCTTTGGACACATAAAAGGTGCAGTATCATCAGAGGAAGGTTACCAGGGAAATTAACTTCTGTATGTGGAAGGTGCACAGGTACAATAAACACTGAAAATAGGAAGAAAATAGACTCCATCAACTGCCAGGGCGGCAAGCCAAGGGTAGTAGATAGTATCTGTTACCTAGGTGACCAAGTTAGTAGAGGAGGTGGATGCTCTGAGAGTGTAGCTGTGAGAATAAGATTAGGCTGGGCAAAGTTCAGAGAGCTCCTACCCCTGCTGGCAACAAAGGGCCTCTCTCTCAGAGTGAAAGGCAGATTGTATAATGCTTGTGTGTAAACAGCTATGCCGCATGGCAGTGAAATATGGGCTGTAACAGCCTAGGACATAAATAGGCTTGAAAGAAATGAAGCCAGTATGCTTTGCTGGATGTGCAATGTTAGTGTATATGTCCAACAGAGTGTAAGCATCTTGAGAGAAAAATTAGGCATAAGAAGAATCAGATGTGGTGTTCAAGAGAGACGACTGTGCTGGTATTGCAGTCACAAAAATTGGCACCCATGCCAGTGTCATTTAAATGCATCCTGGTGTCACACAAGTGGCACCTGTGCTGGTGGCACATAAAAGCACCCATTACACTCTTGGAGTGGTTGGTGTTAGGAAGGGTATCCAGCCATAGAAAACCATGCCAAATCAGACTGGAGTCTGGTGCAGCCTTCCAACGTGCCAGCCCAGTCAAACTGTCCAACTCATGCCAGCATGGACAAAGGACGTTAAATGATGATGATGATGATGATGATATGTATGTGTGTGCACGTGTCTTTGCATCTTGTACATATCTATGTGATTGTAACCATACATGAATGGGTGCCTAGTGTCAATAGAATTCTGTTTCTTGTTCAAAAATGTGCCCTATTAGAAAAATTGAAATAATTAAAAAGTGGACAAAAATTTATATAAAAGGGAGAATAGCAGCTCTAAGTAGTAAAACTAACCAATAACATTAAACAATGGTATCAGCACCCTAGTTATATTTCATACCCTAAATAAATACGTTAAAATTTACCAACTGTAACCAATGAATGACACTGTTCCACTGTACTTTCACATAGCAGAAATGTGTAGTGTGCCAATAATTGAAAATTTTACCTGTTCAGCAGTGAAATGCAGTTTACTTTACATGAGATGATGAGCCAAAAGTATTTTTTTTAATTCATGCAAATTATAATCTTAATGAGAAAAAAAAATGTTACTAGCATTAATTCAAAATTTATTCTCCTGAAGAGATAAGGATGAGAACGAAGAGAGAGTGTTAGTTGTTCACTTATATAAAAAGCAACTTACACTCTTGTATTATCTAGGTTTTGAGCAAAGAATAGATATGACATGGGTGTAAGTTATCAAATCAATCGTTTAATTGTATCTGACACTATCCATGATACAAATATATTTTGATATATAACTGCACTAAGGTGGCTAGCTGGCAGAATCATTAACACACCAGTAAAACACTTAGCAACATTTCAACCATCTTTCTATTCTGAGTTCAAATGCTGCCGTTCATTCTTTTAAAGTTGTTAAAATAAGTAACAGTTGATCACTGAGGTCGACATAATCGACTTAGCTGCTCCTCTGAATTTGCTAGCCTCATGCCAAAATTTGAAACCCACATAAACTGCTTTAGAAACATATTTCATGTACTTGAAAGATCACAAGTTAAACCATATAATTGGCTCATATATCAGAAGGGAGATAATCTCTCCATTTCTGCTTTAAAAAAATTGATATTTTGTGGTACAGTATTGTGATATATAATACTTAAAAAATGATATAGTGGCTACAACATCAGTATTGGATAAGCAAAAGTCACAATGATGCTTTTGAAAAGTATGTATAAAACAGTTATAACAAACTATGGATATGGTAAAACAAGTCACCCTCTCCTCTTTAGCTATGCTAGTAACTCAGTGGTCAAAGAAAATTCAATATCATACTAAACACCTCTTTCTAAAATGTAAATTTTCATCATCATCAAACATCTGCCTTCCATGTTGGTATGGTACTGGTAAGCTGTAGGACTGCACCAAGCTCCAATGGTTTCTACAGCTGGATACCCTTCCTAATGCCAACCACTTCACAAAGTGTATTGGGTGTTCTTTTCATGCCATTGGCACTGAGGAGTTTGCCATGTAAGTAACAGGACAGAAAAGAACAGGGGAAAAAGTTTAGAGAAAAGCTCCCACTACTAAGAGGAAGTATCTAGGAGGTGGAGGTGGGTGCTTTTGTGGCAAGTATTTGAAAGACTAAACTATGATTGAGAGGCAAGTACATGTGTCATACTATGAGAGGAGATACATTAGGATGGAGTTTTAAGGAACAAGAAGGTGAACATAAAACAGGATATGCGCAGTGGATCATAGGAGGGGGCTGAGAGAATGGATGCTTTCATAAGACTGTGAGTGGGGACTAAACAGGTCGAGGTAGAGGTTAATGTAGCAAGTGAATTTTTATATTTGTATTTTTGTTGCCATTTTTTTATTTGCATTTGTTGTTTTAATTTAAGCAAATTTAAACCTATACACTCACTCACACACAATTTTTTGTCTCAACTATGAAATATTTTTCACAGATCTATGTGCATCACAATTAATGGAAACAAAGGAAAGTTACTGAACAAAAAGTATCAACTCAATATCAAAAAGCTACCAGGTGATATAGAAGAAAATACTTCTCATATTAAGGTAGATAAATATTATTTAAAACAATTACTGGTTTGCACCAAGTTTTCTCTCAATTAACTCTCCCCTTCAGTTTTTTGCTACATGTCACTTTACATTAAATTTTTACATGCAACTTTGCATTTTAAGTGATATAAACAGAAGTGCATGAATAAATAAAACAGTTAAGACTATATTTCATAACCTGAGGGTAGGAGGTAAAGTTGATTTTTTTTTTAACAAAATATAACTATATTGTTTTTACAAAGTTGTTATTGTGCTGAAAAAATGCTATGTTAATTACATTTACTTAAATTTTGAAATTATATATGCTTACCTTACATAGTTTGTACCAAAGTTTGATAGATCTAATCATTGGATCCTACCTATCTTGTGATTTGATTGTTTTCTGCTAAAAGAATACTTTATAAAGAGGTTAAAGTAGCGAATTAGTTAAGTTATCAGAACATTCAATAAAATATTTTGCCAGTATTTGTTTCCATACTCTGCAGTGTGATTTCAAACCATATTGTGGTTAACTTTGCCTTTTCATCTTTTTAGTAGTAGTAAATAAAGTCAATTTACTCTGCCTGCCAGTCTGCCTCCCTGCCCCTCCCCCTCTCTCTCTCTCTCTCTCTCTCTCTCTCTCAATCATTCTCTTAGACTCAGCTATATTGCACCATGAGAAGAGCTGTGAGAGAGCACTCACAACATCCGTCTTCAGAAATAGCAAATGTTTGAGCAAGGGGCTGATAACTTCTTCACCCAGCAAAACTGACATGCTAGTGAAATCAACCAAAGATGACCCAGTATGGCATGAAATGGCAATAATATAATAATAAATTATTATATTTTATATAGATTATGTTCCTTCTATAATACTTCTTAACCCTAACACTCCTATTCTCTCTCCTATTCACCCTTTCACTCATAGAGATTCTTTTGTCTTGTAAGTGACAAGATAAACTCCATTAGCACTACTGGTGTCACAAAAAAGCATCCAGAACACTCTCTAAAGTGGGTGGCTTTTTGGTCTTGTCAGTTATAAGGTAATCTCACTAGTGCTTGTGCTACAAAAAACAATGCACCCAGTACACTTTGTAAAGTGTTTGTATTAGGAAGAACATCCAGCAACAGAAGCCTATCAAAATTAAGACATTGGTGTGATATACATAGCCCTCCAACACATTGGATCCTGCCAAACTATCCTGCTCATACCAGCATGGAAACTGTATGTAAAAAAAATATGATGATGGCAAAGCAGAGGAAGAGGAGGAGCAAAGTTTTCATCAATGAGTTATGAAAACTGGATCTTGAAGCTTATGTTTTATTGTGTAATTGTATAACATTAATGCAAATATTAGCATGAAACTGCTGTTGAACAGGTTTATTGTTTCTGGCCAGGATATTTTATTCTATATTATCTCAGTTCATTTGGTTGTTTGGACTATGTGTCAGAGCTTCTGGGAAAGTTACCTTTGATAGTCTGGTATTACCATCTAGAGGAGATGTGTTTCTCATCCACTTCATGTTACACTATTTTGAAAGGTAAAAATTAGTGGTTTTCGTTTGTGAAAAAAACAAAAAAAACAATAAAAATTTCGTGAAACTACTTAACAATTCGTCTCTGTCAGTTTCAGTTATGAGTTGTTGAATTAACTGAGTTACCTCCTCATTGAATAAATGCACAAGTGGCTGAGTGCTTTTATGGCAGCAATAAAAGTAAGGAAACAGGCAAACCTGAAATTCTTTGTCATTTAATTTAGTGTAGTTTACATAGTTTTCTTTACAACATAATCTGTAATGGACATGAGTGTAATACAGTTTAGGTAATGGACATGAGTGTAATAGAGTTTAGGTAATGGACATGAGTGTAATACAATTTTGGTAACGGACATGAGTGTAATACAGTTTAGGTAACGGACATGAATGTAATACAGTTTAGGTAATGGACATGAGTGTAATACAGTTTAGGTAATGGACATGAGTGTAATACAGTTTAGGTAATGGACATGAATGTAATACAGTTTAGGTAATGGACATGAATGTAATACAGTTTAGGTAATGGACATGAATGTAATACAGTTTAGGTAATGGACATGAATGTAATACAGTTTAGGTAACGGACATGAATGTAATACAGTTTAGGTAATGGACATGAATGTAATACAGTTTAGGTAATGGACATGAATGTAATACAGTTTAGGTAATGGACATGAGTGTAATACAGTTTAGGTAATGGACATGAATGTAATACAGTTTAGGTAATGGACATGAATGTAATACAGTTTAGGTAATGGACATGAATGTAATACAGTTTAGGTAATGGACATGAGTGTAATACAGTTTAGGTAATGGACATGAATGTAATACAGTTTAGGTAATGGACATGAATGTAATACAGTTTAGGTAATGGACATGAATGTAATACAATTTAGGTAATGGACATGAGTGTAATACAGTTTAGGTAATGGACATGAATGTAATACAGTTTAGGTAATGGACATAAATGTAATACAATTTAGGTAATGGACATGAGTGTAATACAGTTTAGGTAATGGACATGAATGTAATACAGTTTAGGTAATGGACATGAATGTAATACAGTTTAGGTAATGGACATGAATGTAATACAGTTTAGGTAATGGACATGAGTGTAATACAGTTTAGGTACTGGACATGAATGTAATACAGTTTAGGTAATGGACATGAATGTAATACAGTTTAGGTAATGGACATGAATGTAATACAATTTAGGTAATGGACATGAGTGTAATACAGTTTAGGTAATGGACATGAATGTAATACAGTTTAGGTAATGGACATGAATGTAATACAATTTAGGTAATGCACATGAGTGTAATACAGTTTAGGTAATGGACATGAATGTAATACAATTTAGGTAATGGACATGAATGTAATACAGTTTAGGTAATGGACATGAATGTAATACAGTTTAGGTAATGGACATGAGTGTAATACAGTTTAGGTAATGGACATGAATGTAATACAGTTTAGGTAATGGACATGAATGTAATACAGTTTAGGTAATGGACATGAATGTAATACAGTTTAGGTAATGGACATGAATGTAATACAGTTTAGGTAACGGACATGAATGTAATACAGTTTAGGTAATGGACATGAATGTAATACAGTTTAGTTAATGGACATGAATGTAATACAGTTTAGGTAATGGACATGAATGTAATACAGTTTAGGTAATGGACATGAATGTAATACAGTTTAGGTAATGGACATGAATGTAATACAGTTTAGGTAACGGACATGAGTGTAATACAGTTTAGGTAATGGACATGAATGTAATACAGTTTAGGTAATGGACATGAATGTAATACAGTTTAGGTAATGGACATGAATGTAATACAGTTTAGGTAATGGACATGAGTGTAATACAGTTTAGGTAACGGACATGAATGTAATACAGTTTAGGTAATGGACATGAATGTAATACAGTTTAGGTAATGGACATGAGTGTAATACAGTTTAGGTAATGAACATGAGTGTAATACAGTTTAGGTAATGGACATGAATGTAATACAGTTTAGGTAATGGACATGAATGTAATACAGTTTAGGTAATGGACATGAGTGTAATACAGTTTAGGTAATGGACATGAATGTAATACAGTTTAGGTAATGGACATGAATGTAATAGAGTTTAGGTAATGGACATGAGTGTAATACAATTTTGGTAACGGACATGAGTGTAATACAGTTTAGGTAATGGACATGAGTGTAATACAGTTTAGGTAATGGACATGAATGTAATACAGTTTAGGTAATGGACATGAATGTAATACAGTTTAGGTAATGGACATGAATGTAATACAGTTTAGGTAATGGACATGAGTGTAATACAGTTTAGGTAATGGACATGAATGTAATACAGTTTAGGTAATGGACATGAGTGTAATACAATTTTGGTAACGGACATGAGTGTAATACAGTTTAGGTAATGGACATGAATGTAATACAGTTTAGGTAATGGACATGAGTGTAATACAGTTTAGGTAACGGACATGAATGTAATACAGTTTAGGTAACGGACATTAAAGTAATACAGTTTAGGTAATGGACATGAGTGTAATACAGTTTAGGTAATGGACATGAATGTAATACAGTTTAGGTAATGGACATGAATGTAATACAGTTTAGGTAATGGACATGAGTGTAATACAGTTTAGGTAATGGACATGAGTGTAATACAGTTTAGGTAATGGACATGAGTGTAATACAGTTTAGGTAATGGACATGAATGTAATACAGTTTAGGTAATGGACATGAATGTAATACAGTTTAGGTAATGGACATGAGTGTAATACAGTTTAGGTAATGGACATGAATGTAATACAGTTTAGATAATGGACATGAATGTAATACAGTTTAGGTAATGGACATGAATGTAATACAGTTTAGGTAATGGACATGAATGTAATACAGTTTAGGTAATGGACATGAATGTAATACAGTTTAGGTAATGGACATGAATGTAATACAGTTTAGGTAATGGACATGAGTGTAATGCAGTTTAGGTAATGGACATGGATGTAATACAGTTTAGGTAATGGACATGAATGTAATACAGTTTAGGTAATGGACATGAGTGTAATACAGTTTAGGTAATGGACATGAGTGTAATACAGTTTAGGTAACGGACATGAGTGTAATACAGTTTAGGTATTGGACATGAATGTAATACAGTTTAGGTAATGGACATGAGTGTAATACAGTTTAGGTATTGGACATGAATGTAATACAGTTTAGGTAATGGACATGAATGTAATACAGTTTAGGTAATAGACATGAGTGTAATACAGTTTAGGTACGGACATGAGTGTAATACAGTTTAGGTATTGGACATGAATGTAATACAGTTTAGGTAATGAACATGAGTGTAATACAGTTTAGGTAATGACATGAGTGTAATACAGTTTAGGTAATGGACATGAATGTAATACAGTTTAGGTAATGGACATGAATGTAATACAGTTTAGGTAATGGACATGAATGTAATACAGTTTAGGTAATGGACATGAATGTAATACAGTTTAGGTAATGGACATGAGTGTATACAGTTTAGGTAACGGACATGAATGTAATACAGTTTAGGTAATGGACATGAGTGTAATACAGTTTAGGTAATGGACATGAATGTAATACAGTTTAGGTAATGGACATGAATGTAATACAGTTTAGGTATTGGACATGAATGTAATACAGTTTAGGTATTGGACATGAATGTAATACAGTTTAGGTAATGGACATGAGTGTAATACAGTTTAGGTAACGGACATGAATGTAATACAGTTTAGGTAATGGACATGAGTGTAATACAGTTTAGGTAATGGACATGAATGTAATACAGTTTAGGTAATGGACATGAATGTAATACAGTTTAGGTAATGGACATGAATGTAATACAGTTTAGGTAATGGACATGAGTGTAATACAGTTTAGGTAATGGACATGAATGTAATACAGTTTAGGTAATGGACATGAATGTAATACAGTTTAGGTAATGGACATGAATGTAATACAGTTTAGGTAATGGACATGAGTGTAATACAGTTTAGGTAATGGACATGAATGTAATACAGTTTAGGTAATGGACATGAGTGTAATACAATTTTGGAAACGGACATGAGTGTAATACAGTTTAGGTAATGGACATGAATGTAATACAGTTTAGGTAATGGACATGAGTGTAATACAGTTTAGGTAACGGACATGAATGTAATACAGTTTAGGTAACGGACATGAATGTAATACAGTTTAGGTAATGGACATGAGTGTAATACAGTTTAGGTAATGGACATGAATGTAATACAGTTTAGGTAATGGACATGAATGTAATACAGTTTAGGTAATGGACATGAGTGTAATACAGTTTAGGTAATGGACATGAGTGTAATACAGTTTAGGTAATGGACATGAGTGTAATACAGTTTAGGTAATGGACATGAATGTAATACAGTTTAGGTAATGGACATGAATGTAATAAAGTTTAGGTAATGGACATGAATGTAATACAGTTTAGGTAATGGACATGAATGTAATACAGTTTAGGTAATGGACATGAATGTAATACAGTTTAGGTAATGGACATGAGTGTAATGCAGTTTAGGTAATGGACATGAATGTAATACAGTTTAGGTAATGGACATGAATGTAATACAGTTTAGGTAATGGACATGAGTGTAATACAGTTTAGGTAATGGACATGAGTGTAATACAGTTTAGGTAATGGACATGAGTGTAATACAGTTTAGGTATTGGACATGAATGTAATACAGTTTAGGTAATGGACATGAGTGTAATACAGTTTAGGTATTGGACATGAATGTAATACAGTTTAGGTAATGGACATGAATGTAATACAGTTTAGGTAATAGACATGAGTGTAATACAGTTTAGGTAACGGACATGAGTGTAATACAGTTTAGGTATTGGACATGAATGTAATACAGTTTAGGTAATGAACATGAGTGTAATACAGTTTAGGTAATGAACATGAGTGTAATACAGTTTAGGTAATGGACATGAATGTAATACAGTTTAGGTAATGGACATGAATGTAATACAGTTTAGGTAATGGACATGAATGTAATACAGTTTAGGTAATGGACATGAATGTAATACAGTTTAGGTAATGGACATGAGTGTAATACAGTTTAGGTAACGGACATGAATGTAATACAGTTTAGGTAATGGACATGAGTGTAATACAGTTTAGGTAATGGACATGAATGTAATACAGTTTAGGTAATGGACATGAATGTAATACAGTTTAGGTATTGGACATGAATGTAATACAGTTTAGGTAATGGACATGAATGTAATACAGTTTAGGTAATGGACATGAGTGTAATACAGTTTAGGTAACGGACATGAATGTAATACAGTTTAGGTAATGGACATGAGTGTAATACAGTTTAGGTAATAGACATGAGTGTAATACAGTTTATGTTATGATAGAATGTATAATTGCCAGGTTATTTCTCATGAAGAGATGATGTTGTGACTAAAGTAAAGTGTCAGCATTTGTTCAGTGTCAAATGAGTTTTCTTTTTATTTTATTACTTATTGATTATCACTCAATTTACTGAAAGGACAATGCCCATGAATCTTTTTAGGGCCTCTGTTGAGGATGTCCTCCTCCTCCCTCCCACCAGTAGATGGGAGGAAGAAAAATATCATCAAAATGAAAATCCAACTGAAATGCTTGCAACAAATTGGATGATTGAACTAAAGGCATCCAAAGTTCAAGTGGTAGTTTTAAACTGGTTAGTAGTCAGAAGTTTATCACCAAAGTGAACCACACTGGGATTTCAGCTCAGAGCATGAAGAGCTGGACCAGATACTGCAAGACAGCCCATTCAACACAATAACAGTTCTACCAGTCAGATGTATTTAGAGGCAGATTTACTAGTACTAAAGTGTATTCAAATAGTGGCAGCTATATCAGTGATTATTTTGAAACAAAGAGTTAAAATATGAAACTAACTTACGCATGCTATCTATAAGAAAGATAATGCATAGATTTACACACTTGAGATCTATATAATTCACAAGTGATTTCTTGCCCTTGGAGAAAAGAAATCATTAGCTTTGACAGTGAAGTTTTCGGCTGTAACTAGGATGAGAATGAATCTTGTCAAAGTTACCTGCCTGTAGACTGAAACTTCTCTTACCTTCACCAACATGTTTGGCATTATAATTAAAGGTATCAATTGAAAATATGTAAGCTGTCAAAATATTCACGATTTTGAGTTAGAAAGACATTTAGAAAACAGAATAGACAGTGACTTTAGAGAACAAACAAAAAAAAAAGAAAAGAAAACGATATTCAAAGCAGCAGAGATAACAAGGCATCATGTTATGATGTGAATACATCACAAAAATATAAAACAAGTGCTTCAACAAATTACAAAAGGATAGATGAATGAAGGTTCAACATTGCCTGTAGGAAAACTAATTTTAACAGCTATAAATTAAGGGACTCTTCCAATTATTGTCTTGTCTTGTATCACAGATTTTATCCATGCATTGTCATGCTCACAACTATCTCTGGAAGTAATATCTATCTTAACAAAAATGCCATTCATTTTTGATTTCTTCTTTCAGAGTATTTTTCTCATCACTAAAATTTATTGGTGTGTGACAATGAAATTCTCTAGTTTATGTGATAAATTATGAAATTCTTCATAAACAAAACAAAATAGCTACTCCTTTTCAATAGCAGTAACTTAATGTAAAGAAAAGAGTTATTTCCCTTGTCTAGTTCGTTCCGTAGAATTGATAAGAAATGTATGATTATGTGCAGCTTCTTGCATGAACAGATTGTTGATGCACAAATCATATCAGTGTTAGTATGTCCCTAATATGCAAGCATACTCACAGAAAAAATAACTATATCAGTATACTAATGACACTATGCACTACATTTACAATATTTAGTATTTGCAATATTCATAGCAAGTT
The DNA here is from genome assembly GCF_006345805.1 of Octopus sinensis. Lineage (NCBI taxonomy): Eukaryota > Metazoa > Mollusca > Cephalopoda > Octopoda > Octopodidae > Octopus > Octopus sinensis. The sequence goes on along the minus strand of NC_043000.1, from coordinate 67,307,999 downwards.
TTGCATTTTGCTATAATCTTTGTATCCTCTCATCTCCCTAAGGGACTTAAAACCTGTGCAGGTTACTCACTTCACTTTGGTTTTCTTACAAATTTGATCTTGTTTTCCCATGTCACAATGGTGTGTGTTTTAGCTGCTAGTAATGTACCTACATCACAACACAAAAGGAATGTTTGCACTATTTAATAGCTTCAGTACCTTCTATAATAGAAACAATATTACATTTCAAAGATATTTAAAAATTCTTCCTCACAAATCTTGAATAAATGGCTGTTTTGTTGTCCAAGCTCCATGAGCATCCTTTGTACTGTTATTTTGAAACTATTTGGTATAGAATTTCTAAAGAGAATTGCTGTATAGCAAACTATTTCTCTTAAAAAGAAGTAGGGTAAATCTGAAGGTGTCTAGATGTCAATAATTCAAAGTTAAAGAGATTAATAAATGTTTGTACCAAGAAACACTGGCTAGCATCTCATTTATAGATTTCAGCTGTGCTTTAGCATGTAACAACTATCTCTCCCATGTTTGCAGTGGCAGGTTTAATCCCTAAAAAAAGCTATGGACAAAGTTAAAATCTAGCACAACATTAACAACCTATTTATGGAGGAAAATGTATTTTGAATGAGATATACTTTTGTGAAGGAGACTAGGCATAGAAAAATTCCAAAGCAGTGGGCCGTAACATAGATGCAGGAATTTTTCAATTGGAATGAATATTGAACCTTTACCAACATAGTGTAGATATATACACTATATACCTCGAGTTTCTTGAGGACGTTACCCAAATCACTGATCGCGGATCCTGGGTGGATGTTGTTTACCTGGACTTTGCTAAGGCTTTTAACTCTGTGCCACACAAAAGACTTATGGTGAAGCTTTCTGCGTTGGGTGTAAGAGACGAACTCTATAACTGGTTGAAGTCCTTTATTTTCAGCCGAAAAGAGGTTGTCACAGTTCTAGGACAGCACTCTTCGCCCTATGAGATGACATCTGGTGTACCACAGGGATCTGTTCTTGGCCCCCTTTTATTTGTTGCATATGTTAATGACATAGATGCCAACTTAAAGAATGCCACAGAGCTGAAATATGCAGATGACATCAAGCTGTACCTCGAAATAAAGAGGTCAAATCCTGTACACTATAGATCTCTATTGCAAGCAGACCTGGACACAATGCAGCAGTGGATCATGGACTGGCAACTCAAGCTGGCTGTGGTCAAATGTACCACCATGCATTTTGGGAGGAGAAACCCAGCGTCCACCTACTCCCTCCACAACACTAGTCTCAAAAAGTCTTCATGTGAACGTGACCTGGGTGTTATTGTCGACAGTGATTTGCGTTGGACAAAACTCATCGCTAAAATTGTCAAGAAGGCTGAGGGTGTCTTGGCATCACTCACCAAATCCTTTGTGAGCTGCTCTCCGGCTATCTATCTGCAGCTTTATATAGCTATGGTAAGACCTCACCTGGAATTTGCATCACCGGTCTGGAACCCCTATCTTGCCCAGGATATCAATCGTCTGGAAGCTGTTCAGCGACGTGCAACCAAAAGAATACCCTCCATCAGGCATTTGCCATATCCTGAACGCCTTACTTCCCTGGGCATGGACACATTGAAACTCCGACGTCTGGCAGTTGACTTGGCAGACACCCATAAAATTATCAACCATCGTACAAACAATAACTCTGAGCACCTTTTCAAACTCCACCCATCTAACACCCATGGACATATTTACAAAGTAAGAAAACAGCACAGCTCCCATGACTTCAGGAAACATTTTTTCACGCTGAGAGTTGCTGAAGCATGGAACAAACTGCCGGCATCAGTTGTTAGTTGTCGGAGCACTGCATCCTTCAAAACTTCCATGCTTCCTGAGATTCGCCAACACTACACTTGATTTTCTCCCCTCCATACACACACAAGCATGTATCTGACTCGTACATTGTTCGCTTTCCAGACATTTCTACATTACTGCATGTACTTTATATGCACTTTCTGACAAGTTGTGGTGCACCTGAGCACTGTATACAATTAATTTCATTATTATTTTATATAATCTTCAGCATATGATATGCATTCTCCAACACAGTTACTATACACTCTAATCAGGGACAGGAATGAGGTAGGATATGCAGTGGTACAGTATTCACCTACTTTTCAACTTGGGTGAAGAGCTTACAGTATTTAACCTTCCCTTCTAAACCAAGCTTCACAGATCTTAACCTTAATTCGTAAGACCCAGTTCCAGTCCAAGAAGCATTTTGCATTCTCCAACACAATATACATATACTCCAACACAGTGTATATATTCTATAACACATTGTGTATTTTCTTTAACACACTGTATATATTCTCTAACACATTTTGTGTATTGTCTAACATAGCTAACTGCTTACATGATGCAAAATTTTGACTAACCTGGCAGATAACTTGTTGGGAAGAAACCAGGAAAACAATCATTACTAAAGAACGTTTTGTCCTGTGTATGATCTTTGCAGGATTTAGGTTTATAAATGATTGCTTCTGGTTATCAAAGGTTAGTAATTTCCACCACAGCTTGCATGCTGTTCTAACCTGTATAGTAGAAGGTTAATCAAGTGGAGGATTTGGGAATTTTCTGGTGTATGATATCTAGAGGAATATATTTACTTTATATTGTCACTTGTTTGAAGTCCCACATGGATAAAAAGCAGTGATATTAATAGATTTTAGGAATCAAAGGTACACAAAGGCCCATGTGGCTGAAAGTGGGAAGGAGTAGAGATTAGACACAATAAAACTCCCATTTTTCCCATGAGCTAAAAGAGAGGGTGAATACCGTCTACTTATGACTCTTACTCCATTTCCATCACAGGTTAAAGGATAGTTGAAAATTAAAATACAATTTGGTCATTTAATCACTTTATATTACTGGAAGGTAAATAGTGCTGTAGACATGTGGTATTTTAGTGTAAGCTAAAGTAAAGGGCTGGGCAGTGGTTGGAGACTCCTGGAAGCATAAAGATTATAATGCATGTTTAGAGGTTGTCCTTGTGTGTTTAGAATGGCATTTTCTGCATTAGTTATGATTGGTGAAATTATTTAGAACAATGAATATATTCTATGAATCAACAAAAGGAGATTCTATATTATCATTTGACCTGCCCTCTATTGCGACCAAATATCTTTCATCAATCTTCTTTACATTTTTAAATGAATTTTTGAGGATGATAGAAACATTACAACATCTGACTCATCAAAACTCATTCTGTTGTATGGGAGTTTTGTTGCTTACATTGGTGGGTGGCCTGGGACAGCTCTGGTGTCATGGTAGAAGGGGAAAAAACACCAACAGAACCACTTCACTGCCTGATGAGACATCAACTGATACATTTGGAGATGGAGTAGAGTAACACCCTCTGTACACAAGGGTTTATTCTACATATCTAAAGTGTAAGTAGAAAAGATTGCAAATAACCTATGAGAAATCAACCACATTTATTATTGATTGTGGGAGAAAGATTTTAAGTGTAGATTCGGCCTTTTGGGAAGAGCTTTGGGGAGAATGTTGAAAATAGGAAAATTTCTATCACAGGCAAGATGGAGGTTATGAATTCAAAGTTTGAGTGAAAGTAATGTAGAGGAGAAATTGTCCAATAGTTTTATAGTTTTATTTGTTTTCTGACATTTTCATAAAGTCTGGAAATGTGTGTATTATGAGGAAGGGAGTGACTCAGCTGTTATAACCTGTCTCAGGAATCAATAGCCTTGTTTTCAATTAAGACAGCTTACATTGTTACAAAATGGCCTTTTTCTAAGATTCATTTCTTTGTCTTATTCTTAATTTTCTTATTCTTAATTCCATGCTTTCAGTCTATTCAAAATGAATATGCCTATCATCTAATTATCTGCCTAATTTTTTAACTTAATTTTATCTGATATTAGTACCATCTGTTGCAACCAGTCACTTCGCAACTAGGAGTCAGCAGTCTTGAAAGAGTCTCATAATCCAGTTTTCAATGAAGACATTTTTACATAATGGTCTCTTTTTAACAGGTTCATTTCCTTGTCTTGACTTGTTCTTTTTATTAGAATTTTTAAAAATTAATTCCTTACTTTCAGGCTAATCCCCAAAGATTTGGCTATCATCTAAAAGTTTGCTTTATTCTTTTCTTTCAGTTTTATTAATAGACATGCCATCATATTGTAAAGTAGTGCTTGAAAGGGTACTCGCTCATAGAAACCATACCAAAAATGGAATCTATGCATGAGACATAAGTTCTGCAAGATGCTTCACATGCTACCTGTCTACAAGAGCAGTAGTAATTTTAATAATGGAAGGCATTATCATCTCCTTCCATCATTCTTCTTGTTCTTTATGTAGTTCAGGTGAAGAGAAAAGACTTCAAGTACAACTGCTATTTACAACTGGTTTATTCACAGGAAAGGTGAAGTGTGCTGCTCTCAGCTACCATCTTAAGCTCCAATAGTGTGGACACATTGCCTCTGGAGATAGACAGGTAGAAAACCTCAGCCAGTGCTGCTGTGGATGATGGCGCCAAAAGAGGCAGGTCTGAATTGGTTTCCCGTTTATATAGTTTCCATTGTGAGCCTCGTTGTGATCTCACGCATGGCAAATGGATGCAGGTGAGGTCTTGCTCCAGTCTTGAAGATGGCCAGGGCTGCCGCAAGATCTCATCCAATATGGCGCTGGCTGATTGTGCCGCTACATAATAAAAAGTTGATACAGAGTAAAGGAAACGCCTTAGTTCTAACATGGGATAATTTTTCTACTGTTTCTAATATGATAAAATGCCCTGAGTGCACTCTGTAAAGTGATAAGTAATACAAAGGGAATTCACCTGTATAAAAACAATGCCAAAACTAGAATAATTGAGGGAAACATAGACTCAGTAAGTTGCGTATGTTACTCATCTAGACGAGCAGTTACTCTGAGTAAGATCTGATTCACAGCAGATAAAACTTTTCAGTTCTACCACCCCACTCAATGTGACAACTTCTATAATGTCAGTGGCATGATAAAAATTCCTCTAAGACATACGTGACACCAAAGTTATCCATTTTTTTCTGTTATGTATGTGTTCAAAATGATTTGGACTGATGATGTGTCTAACCAAGTTAGAATGGAAAAGAAATTAGACATGAATGATGATGACAATGACGACAATGATGACAGTGGTGATGATAATGTAGTAGTAGTAGTAGTAGTAGTAGTAGTAGTAGTAGTAGTAGTAATAATAATATTAATAAAAAAATAAAAGTTTTCAGAGATGTATGAATTACAGAACAGAAAAGTAAAATAAAACAAATGTCAATTATGTATCTAGAGAGATGGTTGTTTTGTTTTTAATTTCCTTTATATATATTCAGGTTTTCATTTAATGTACTCTTTAATTCTTTTACTGTTCTCTTAATGCAGTCAGTCAACTGTGGCTTATCAACACACTGCTAATTATATCATTTTATTACATTAATTTTATCAAATTTTATTTTCAAATCACCAAGTTTACCAGAGTCGTATCTCTTTGGCTTTCACAAGCCACTCATCTACCTCTAGCTTCCTCAGAGCCCTTTGTAGATTTACTTCGTTTTTATGAACTTAAATACAATATATTACACACACTCACACTCACACTCACACACACAGATATAATAGACATCTGCTTGATGAGTGTCAACTGCATTTCACTCTCAAAAATTGATCAATCTGAGGCTATGGAATAAGGCATTTTGCCAAAATGGCATGCCATGAAATTGAACCTAAAACTACAAATGACTGCAAAATGAACTGAGTCACAGATCCATGCCTGCACACATATTCCGTTACTGAACTTTATTCTGTTATAACTTAACCAAGAGCCAATCTCTTCTTGTTGAGAAATGTGTCTGTCAAAATATACTATTAGATTATCCTTGTCGTTGTTGAACTGCAGCCATACTGGGACACCTCTTCAAGGGCTTTTAGCTGATGATGATATCAACCCAACCTCACCTCACTCTTGTTTCCATTTCAATCTGATTAACACAATAGTGTTGATCTGTATTTATTGAACAGAGATGTTATGAGACTTAAACGGAACAGAACATAAAAGAGACACTGGCATTTAAACTGTTTGAACACATACGAACACATACCTATATCTCTAACTACCCACCTACATATTTATCCATTCATCCATCTGAGTAAGGGGGCTGGGGGTGGAGGTGGAGAGGAGTGTACAAAACACACAACAGGCTTCTTCACAGTTTCCATCTACCTGATTCTACTTACAAAATATTGGTTAACACAAGACCAAAGTAGAAAATACCTACCCAAGGTGCTGCACAGTAAAGTTGAACTTGACACCATGTGTAAATGCAAACTTCTAAACCACACAACTCTATCTGTGTCCCTGTATATATATATATATAATATATATATATATATATATATATATATATATATATGTACATATATATTTCAAAGTCTTACCTTATTTATATTTCAATAAAATGTTGCACTTCATGATAAGAGATCTTCCACTTGGCTGGTTGACCTGCTAGAAATGGCAGCCAAAGCTCCCTTAAAATGAAACAAAAAGAACACATTAGTTAATGTAGTTTTACATAATTCTTGAAAAAAATTTTAAAAAAGATAAATATCTGAATGTTTATGACTGGACTGCATTTGATCATATGTCTACTTGACCAGAGTTGACCTGACATTGAATAACAAAACAACAGCAACTTCACAATACTAATGTATGTTCTATTATTCATTCTAGCTTAACATAAAAATAAAATTTTTGTAGTTTGGCTTTGATTAAATTTACTATGAAAGATAGTACAATAATCTCTGTTTGTCAGAGCTAGAATGTTGTAAATCACTATATCACCTTCACCCATTTCCTTCTTCCTCAGTTATCTCTGTTATCAAAGGTATTCCAGTCATGATCATCCTGCCATTTTTAGTGGAATGTAATAGAGAACTTCATTATCCAATATGTTGCTTTCTTATTTAAGATGCAAAGTTGTAATTTTAGAGGTATTTGGCTGCTATTTTCAGCTGGCTCATGACTAATGTGGTCTTTGGTTATTTGAGATGCAAGGCTGTTTGCAATAGGCTGAATGATAAAAAGGCTCTTTGTTAGTTTGAACTAAGTTGAAGTGGTCTAAAATATAAATGCCCCTGATCACTATCTGTCAATTTTACTGATCTTTGTGATAATAAAAGTTATGATAATAACTGTCAAATGCAATGCTAATTTATTCATATTGTTTTGAATTAATCATGCATTATCATTTTGTGCTGAGGTTTCAAGGGCGTGCTTGTTTGTTTTTAGAATGACATTGTATGGCATGTGTGAGAGGCTGAATATGGTCAGTCTGTACATAAAACAGGTATAACATTTGGGTTGGATATGGCCAGTTTAAATTCTAGAGGGTTAAATATGCTAACACTAACTTAACTATTGTTTTTCATGAAGATGATGTCTAAGTAACTCAGTGATATTTTTTTAATAAAATAATAAAAGTTATGTAGAACAACTATTGAAAATCAGAAATAGAAAGGTATCTAATCTTTAATTCTCAATCATAATTACCATTTCTACACAGTTTTTATAGAAATATTTCGCTTGTTAATTATCAAATTTACTCTTATCTATAAATTAAACTTTCCATAAAGCTTTCTAAATATACAACATATAGAGCTATGATTTATGTTTAGATCATACATGACTATGATTAAGGATGTTCCAGACGTGGCCATCCTATCAGGGCCTGCAATATCCAATGTATCCTTATTTATTTAAGACAGTAGGGCATGATGTGAGATAGATTTAACTGCTACTTTTAGCAGATTAAGCACCACCAATTATGTAGAGACTACTAACCTCAATGACTGGACTTTAGCAGGCTACATCTACAGGTGTTTTCTTCTCTTAATAGTATAGTAAGATATTTTCTCTTTGCTATTTCTTACTTTAACTTTTGATATATATTTTACTATAATTATCTCTGCTGCTTGTATTTATTTACTTGCTACAGCCAAGATTCCCACCTCTTACCACATAATTTCACTACCTATCATTTCAACAGTGTCTACATATTTCAATGTAATTCCTTATACATAGCTTCTTTGTATGCTACTAACCTGTACAGTAAATTATTTTCTTCTATTTCTTATTGTTGAAGCTTAATCTCTGTTCACTATTGTTGGCATTATATCAAAACTAAGAAAATAAGTAATCCATATTGTTTATCATTTTTGATATACAATATTTTTTTTAATGTCATTTGTTTTAAAATTCTATTTTTAGGTAGAACAAAATCGCATTCAAATATTACTAGCAAAAGCTGACAGCAAGTCATGGTACCCAGCATTGAATACTGGTTTAGAAACATTTCAAGGAGTTGAAGAGGAAACAAACATGGAGACTTAGAACACGATGGTCATTTCTGATTCATAAGAGTACAACTAATGCTGGCATTTCAGATTTATGAAAGTCCAACACATGCCAACACGGAAAACAAACATTAAATATATAATAATTTACAATATATAACGATTTATATATATATATATATACATATATCATTATAATTATTATGGTTATTCATTTAGTTAATCAATTTAGCAGTATGTTATAGCGAAATTAAGAAATCCAATTGTTAAATTCTGTTTACTTTTGCTCTAAATCTTGAAAATTCCATCTCTTCATTTGTTTTGTTTTGTTTTGTTACCTGTTCTCTTATCCAAATGTTCCATTGTTTCCTTGACTGTAACCCTGATTCTCAAAAATGTCACCACTCTCTCTCTCTCTCTCTCTCAGTTTTGTTACCCACTTGCTTTCCTATGTTGATTGTTAATTAGTGGTTCACATCAGCAGTCATAATGTTTTACCATTCATGGCACACCCTGTCAACCCACTCCCACCACCTATACCAGAAGTTTTTCTTCTCTAACCTCTACAAGATGTCTTTCTCCTGAGCACATCCAATGGTTACCTATATGCAACGCTTTCCCCCCTCTTCCCCTCCAACCCTATCTAGTGTCTACCTCCTGTTAAAACAATTATAATGATGAAGTGTATGCAGGTTGAAGCCTGTTTTTATGTTTACAATGTCTACCAAATGCACATGAAAGCTTTCTTTTCAGATGCACAATGCTGCTGTCCCCCATCCCAGGGTCTTGTTAGCCCACACCTTTCACACCCTCAGAGTTGGCACATTGAAAAGTATGTCTAGTGAGATTGTTGAGATGCTTGAACGGAGGCGTGTAGACTTGTGTCACATCCAGGAGGTAAGGTGGAGAGGAAGTTCTGCTAGGTTCCTCACAGGCAAAGAACATAGGTATAATATTTTCTGGGTAAGGAACAGTGATGGGGTTGGGGGACATGGGAATACACTTTGCTGAGAAATGGGTTGATAAGGTAATTGAGGTAGTCAGAGTCTGTGATAGAATACTTAAGCTTAGACTAGTGCTGCAATATGGAATAGCAACCATTAGCTCAGCCAGGACTACCTGATGAACAGAAAGACTGATTTTATGACACAATGTTACAAACTACCTCATCAATGAATGACAGGGAACTTCTCTTTGTGGCTGGCATGCTAGACAACATTCAGGGAGCTTCCATGGTGTGCATGGTGGCCACAGATTTGGTTCCCATAATGAAGAAGGAACCAGGCTAGTGGAATTCTGTGATGCAAATGATTATGTAATAACAGGAAACTCGCCAGTCATCTGTTCACCTACCAGTCTAGTGGGTACACCAGTCAAATTGACTATAGTTTCACTGGGAAACGAGAACGATGGTTACTTACAAATGCCAAAACTTTCCCTGGTGAAGAATGCATCCACAACATAGTTTAGTAGTTAGTGACTTCAGGATCAGGGCTAAATGGCTGCCCAGAAGACGACCAGTGTGAAAAAGAAGGGTCTGGCAGCTTAAGAATCCTCTGAATGAACAAAGATCTAGAGATGCATTACTTGAAGCTTTTGATGAAAGAAAGGAGGATATAGGATCACATAATGTGGAGGACAACTGGAGGTTCCTATGGGACAACCTGTTGAAGACTACTGATCAGATCTGTGGCTGGTGCAAAGTCTCCTCTCGACCTAAGGTAACATGGTGGTGGAGCAGTGTAGTTGACAAGGCCATTAGGGAAAAGAAACAGGCATGGAAGGATTGGAAGTGTGGTGGTAGCAGGGAACTGTATCAGATAGCCAAAATGGAAGCTAAGAGATAGGTTTACTTAGCCAGAAGAGAAATAGATAAGAAAAAATTTGCCAATGTTCTGCATCATGAGGACCAGAGACTTGTGTTTTGAATTGCAAGACTGTGTGAGAGAAAATCACAATGTCATAGGAGAGAAATGTGTCCGCATAGATGATGGCTCACTTGCCTTTAATGATGCTGCAAAGAAAGAAACTTGGAGATGACACTATGAAAGGTTGCTAAAGAAAGAGAAGGAATGGGAGAAAGAGAGTCTACCAAATATCAACCCAACAGAGGGACCAGCTATCCAAATTGACAGTACCTTGGTAGATAAAGAAATTAAGGATATGAAGACAGGGAAAGTCCCTGACCCATCAGGAATTACTGCTGAGATGCTTAAAATATCTGGAGGTGTAGGCTATAGTCTAGTCATCTGTATAGTTAACCAGGTGATACACAAAGGAGTTATACCCAATGACTGGTGCAGCAGCACCATAGTTAACTCCTGCAAAGGTAAAGGTGACACCTTAGATAGAAATAATTACAGAAGTATCAAATTGTTGAATCAGGTGATGAAAGTCATGGAGCAGGTCATAGCCCAACTAATTAGGGAGAGAGTCAGCCTAGACAAGATGCAGTTCGGATTTGTGCCAGGGAAAAGCACCACTGATGCTATATTTCTGGTAAGACAGCTGCAGGAAAAATACCTAGCCAAACATAAACCTCTATACCTGGCTCTCATTGACATGTATAAAGACTTTAATAGGGACCCCTGATCCCTTATCTGGTGGTCAATGCAGAAACTAGGGATAGATGAGTGGTTGGTGAGAGCTCTACAAGCCATGTATAGGATGCTGTCAGTAAGGTGAGGGTTGGCAGTGAGTATAGTGAAGAATTCAGGGTAGAAGTAGGGGTTCACCAAGGATCAGTCCTCAACTCCCTTTTGTTCATCATTGTCCTCCAGGAAATAACAGATAGATTCAAGATAGGCTGCCCCTGAGAGCTCCTCTATGCTGATGACCTTGCTCTAATAGCTGAGTTACTATCAGAACTAGAGAAGAAGTTTCAGGTATGAAAGCAATGTCTAGAATCAAAGGGCCTTAGTGTTAACCTAGCAAAAGCCAAAGTCTTAGTGAGTAGGAAGGAGAACAAGTCACAAATCACTTTAGGTAGATGGGCCTCCTCGATCTGCAGAAAAGGCATAGGTAGAAACTCCATAAGATGTACTTGGTGTAAGCTGTGGACACATAAAAGGTGCAGCAATATCAAAGGAAGGCTAACTGGGAAGATAGTTTTTGTGAGCAGAAGATGCACAGGTGCAATAAACACCAAAATTGTACAGAAAACATTCTATCACATGCCATGGCAAGCTAGAGGTAGTAGATAGCTTCTGTTATCTAGGTGACAAAATCATTTGTGGGGTAGATGCTCTGGGACCATAGCTGCTAGAATAAGAATAGGCTGGGCAAAGTTCAGAGAGCTCCTACCTCTGCTGGTAACAAAGGACCTCTCACTCAAAGTGAAAAGTAGACTGTATGATGCCTGTGTGTGAACATCCATGCTACATGGCTGTGAAACATGGGCTATAACTGCTGAGGACATGCGTAGACTCGAAAGAAATGAAGCTAGTATGCTCCACTGGATGTGTAATGTCAGTATGCATACACAACAGAGTGTAAGTGCCCTGAGAGAAAAGTTGGACATAAGAAGCATCAGATGTGGTGTGTAAGACAGATGACTGCGTTGGTATGATCATGTGATGCATATGGATGAGGACAGCTGTGTGAAGAAGTGTCACACCCTAACAGTGGAGAGAACCTGTGGAAGAAGTACATCCAGAAAGACATGGGATGAGCTGGTGAAGCACAACCTTTGAACATTGGGCCTCACAGAGGCAATAACAAGCAACCAAGGCCTTTGGAGATATGCTGTGCTTGAGAAGACTTGGCAAGCCAAGTGAGATTGTAGTCATGGCCAATGCCAGTGTTGCATAACTGGCCCATTTAAAAGCACCCTCTAATTGTCAGGTGATATGCCATGCTTATGAAAATCTGTTGAACTGAGTGAAATCGATGTCAGTGCTGGTGTCATGTAAAAAGCGACATTTAGGCATGGCCAATGTCAGTGCCGTCTGACTGGCACCTGTACCAGTGCCACATAAAATGCACCCACCACACTCCCAAAGTGGTTGGTGTTAGGAAGGGCATCCAGCTAGGAACCTTGCCAAATCAGACTGGGGCCCGGTGCAGCCTCCCAGTTTTCCAGTTCTCAGTCAAGCCATCCAGCTCATGCGAGCATGGAAAGCAAGACAGTGATGATGATATAGCATCAAACCTGCAAACGAAATCTATCAGAGCTATTGTTTATCAAGCGTCATATATTTGGTCTTCTTTCTTTTTAGATACATCCAGACATGTAAAAGTAGTCTTAGAATTTCTGTGTGTTTTCCCACTTAAGTATATTGCAGAATATATTAACTTTATACATTAGCTCAAGGTCCAAAATTTGTATTGGAAAGGTCAGTTGAAATAATTCTAGTACATAACTGCTACTTCTTCTATTGATGTAGAAGGTGTGAAAAGCAAAATTAATTCTAGGAGAATTTTATGCCTGAATGTAAAGGGCTGGCATTTGGTCTGATGAAGCACTAGCATACTTGCTATTTTAGTACCACTGTCACAATAATCTAATTGTGTGTGTGTGTGTGTGTACATATTCCTCCAATTAGGTTCATTTGGCAGGGCCTCAAGTCATGCCTAATCTAACAGACTCCCCTGGTATTTATGATTGTCAATGATATAATGTTTGTATAGTATTACTGTATAATGTAGTAGGCTACAACACTAAATATTGAATAGTTTTGTCCCTCAGAATTCAAAGATCATATTTTGCCTGAGTTAAAATGGATACATTTTCTGAATTAATGAATGAAATAAATATTAGGTATACATTGAGGTGATTCAATCAACTTAATCCTTCTGAGGATTTGTGGAATTTTGCCAATGTAAGAAAACATTCTTATATACTATATATAAACTCTAAATGATAGATGAAGACTGAGAATGAATACTATAAATTGTTTCAAGTTCCAGTAGGAATCTGGCAAGCTGGATTTGATGCAAATTCTTGGCAAGCTTACTCAATGAAAAGTTTTCATGTTTTGGATTATTTTCAAGTTGAAAACTGTATGACTATGTGGATATTCACCCCTTCACGGAGTAAAGAAATGAAAAGATATGCTTTTAGATATTTTACAAATTTTGTTTTTGCTACTCATGCTAAACTGCAGGGAATTCACCACCACTACCACCACCAAAAAATTAAAAAAAAGGTAACTTTACAAAAACATAGTATAAACTTAGAAAACTGAAAATAAACTTAATAGGTGAGTATATATACTTGTCAAATGGAAAATAATAACAATTTTAACAAGCAAAAACATTAATTTACCAGAAACAAACAAAAACATTAACAACAGCAACTTTTTCACTGATGTTGCCAGTCAAAGAAACAACTGGCTGTTACTGAACTAGAAAACAGTGTAGCAGTTGATTGTCACTAAAGACAGTGCCTCTTTATATGTAGGATTCGTGCAACAACAAAGAGGCAAGTATATCTGGTTTGTGAATGAGATTGAGAGTTTTCAAGGACCTTCAAAAGAACAATTGACTGATTTGTGGAAAGACAGAGTCTCTATTATCTAAAACAAAATATAATGGAGCATGTGCTTCATTTTCAAGACCAAAGTCAAAATGAAATGATAGATCAGTTAGTGCACCACGCTTCTGAGTAAGAGGAGTTCAATGGTCAGAGGAACATTAACAACAACACTGACAATTTGGTTCGTCAATACAGTATGAGCAGTGTTTGGTGTCAAAGCAACTAGCAATGATATATAATGAGACGGGGTTCTCCATAGACATACAAATCATAACTTTTGAAGATCAGAGAGCCATTCCCGAACTGTGCCTTGTCAGAAGACTAGGAAAAAGAAAACCTATGAGACTGGTAGTGCAGGGTAGAAGGCTCAGTTGCTCCACATGCGTACCTACTTTTGTCTTGAAGGGAGTCAAACGGTAGAGAAAAAGAAAACAAGAACAGACCACAAGTGTAGTTCTCAAGAGATCACCAATGACAGAAAAATCTCAAGAGCTGACAAGGCAGCCAGCAGAGAGGAAAAGACCAAGAAGCTAAGAGCTTCATCCTTATATTGGAGATGAAATGGAGTCCACTGAAGGGTTGCAAAGCAACTGGAAAAAAACTAAAGAAAACAAACCATGAAATCTCCAAACAAGTGTGCATGATACAAGAGAAGAAGGTTGCTTCCACAGAGGCCCTCAACGTTATATTGATCCGAAAAAAATGATTGCCCATGCAATTTAATGTATACCCTATATATAACCGACTAAATAACAAATTGACTGATGTGAGATAAGAAAGCAATACCACACTCACCTAAACAAAAGACTTTTGGTGAAGAGTTGTATTAGTACATCTATTCAAATCCTGGATGTAACACGTTTTGTAAGCATGACTGGGTCCTGGCGGCAAATAAACGTATGAGGGATTCTTTTTTAAACCGAAATGTAGGATACTTCACAGTTCGACTGACTCAAAATGTGCTCATGGACACTTTTGGACAGGGATGGATAGTCTCAACCCAGGTGGCTCCATCTCGCTCGTCCGTGTGAAGAATGCCTTTATTTGGAAGATAAAAAAAAGGACATTAAAAAAAGATAAAACATACTCTTACTGCCATGGAATAAAATATAACAAATATTTTTCGAGGAAATAAAACATTAGTTAATTAAGATGAAAATAAAATTAGACAAAATAACAATACAATGAGTGCAACAAATACGTCGCAGAAGGGGAAAAACTGGGTAAGTGCCTCGACGATGTCCTTAAGCATATAACGGAGAGCAGAATGATACCTCTTTTTTTCTCTGCCTCAGTCATTAAAATCCCATTAAGTTGTACCTGTTTTTGTGCCTTGTCTCCACTGCATTAGTTGTTGACACCACAAAGCATTTCTATCATAAGGCGTTGAAACTGATCGTGTAAGATAGCTGATTACGGTTGAATTTTCGGTTTTGTTTCGTTCGTTCTGTCTGTTACGTGCCTTTATCACTCGCGCTTGTTCCTTACACTCGTGATAACCAACATAACTTCTCTCTCTATGTATTGATATTAAATTTAAACATGTTCTTTTAGATATATATTGTATGACATCCATCGTCCCTGATTTTTATATAATATATATTTGTACACCCCTACACATCTTACATGTAACTCGTTTTGCATGTTGGTGTACATAACTGGGCCCTAGTGGTAAATAAATAAACGGATTATTGATCTGGCAGAATAGAATCGTTAGCACGCCGGACAAATAGCTTGGCAGTATTCCTTCTGTCATTACCTTTCTGAACTCAAAATTCCGCCGAGGGCGACTTTGTCTTTCGTTCTTTCGTGGTCGATGAAATAAGTACTAGACAAGCACAGAGATCGATGCAATCGACTTGTCCCTTACCCATAAAATTCAGGCCCTGTGACTATTGCAGAAAGGGTTATTATAAATGTGTTTTCGTGTGAATGAACGCGTTTTTCAGACCTCCCTGACAAAATCAAATTATTACCAAATTTCCCTAGGTGATTGGGTGAATTTTCTTTTAACTATTTTACAAATAGAGTACTTTGGAACATGTGACCCTGTATATGTGATAGAGGAAAAATTTTCCTTTTGACAATATTTACTTATTCCTGGAAAATTTTCTTGTATTTACATTTCACCAGAAGAGATGAGAACGAAAAGAAAATAAGTACTGAATAAACCTCTCAGCGAAATAATTTTCGAATACACTAAAATTAATAACACAAAAAGAAAAACGAACAAAAAATGTTAACAAAGCAAACAGATACACTTAAAAATACTGTCACAATTTGATATGAAGAAATCGCAAATTTGCATGACATAAAAGTACTAACAATACTGCAATCCTGTTCGATATTACCAAAAGTACTAGCAAGAATATGTTTGCTAACATTACAAAATCTAAGGGAAGTATTAGATGTGAAAAAAGTGTTGCATCATTATGTCAAAAAGTGCGTCTCCAGATCAGCTGATCAGCTTTGCGAAATCTAAATAGAATTACGATGTTCCCTCAAAGGAAATCCTAGACAAACTGCAGCGCTATTTCGACTCCATAGACAGAGATAAGAATATGAAAGAGTGTGTCTGACCTTTAAAAATAATGACGAGGTAAGAAAAGAAGCTGAACTGGTGAACGTCACAGCAAGATACATTGATGGTGACGTTGACCCTTAGCTTCTCGTCACCTTTGCATCAGAATTCAAGCGGGTTGTGAGTGCCGAGTTAACAAGAATTGTTTTATGAGTTTTCCGAGACATCCAAGTCCTGATAACGCTCGAAGATCACAAAGATATTCTGAAAGTGTATCCCATTATGAATGCAAATGCAAACACCATATGACTGGTAGGCAACTTCTGTTCCACGCGTGGCAGTAAGCTGCACTTGAAGAGAAGCACCAGTCGCAACTCTGAAGAAAGCAAAAGAAATCGCCTCGTCCTCAGCACCAAGAACCAACGACCAGAGTTCTATCCCTCCCTCACAATTGGTAGTACTGTCTTATTGTCTGACAGTAACGAAGATGGAGGATGGACAAAAGGGATAGACTGTCGGGGCCAGTGGGGGTGGAGGCGGGAGTGAAATGGAGCAGAAAGTAAGACATGCAAGAAAACACATCGTCTCCGGACTTAAATGAAGTTCGCAGTCCTCCGAATAGCCAATGAGGGACTGATTGACTTTGAACGAACTGCAAAGAGATGAGCAGTTAGGTCTATGAACAGTTATACTTTTATGCACATTCCGACACGCGAATCACTCACGATCATTGTTCGTGATTGAACAATTTGAGTACATAGAAAAGGAACAGTCAGAGTTATTTTGTTTTATTCATATTCTATTATATCCATATTAATATATTCATTTAATATTAATATTCTTTTACTTGTTTCAATCATTTGACTGCGGCCATGCTGGAGTACCGCTAAGCATTGGGACAAACACAGACACACAAACATATACACACAAATAGGAGTGGCTGTGTGATAAGTAGCTTGCTTACCAGCCACATGGTTCCGGGTTCAGTCCCACTGCGTGGCACCTTGGGCAAGTGTCTTCTACTATAGCCTCGGGCCGACCAAAGTCTTGTGAGTGGATTTGGTAGACGGAAACTGAAAGAAGCCCGTCGTATATATATGTATATATATATATATGTGTGTGTGCGTGTGTGTTTGTGTGTCTGTGTTTGTCCCCACCAACATCGCTTGATAACCGATGCTGGTATGTTTACGTCCCCGTTACTTAGCGGTTCGGCAAAAGAGACCGATAGAATAAGTACTGGGCTTACAAAGAATAAGTCCCGGGGTCGAGTTGCTCAATTAAAAGCGGTGCTCCAGCATGGCCACAGTCAAATGACTGGAACAAGTTGTTATATAATCATCACAACAAACATGAACAATCAACGTCGCCCATTGTCTCCCTTGATAAAAGGACTTTCACTTTGTTTCCCGCCAAAACAATTAACTTGTACAACAACAGCAGTCGAATAAAGTATCTTGTATCGTTAACACGTTGTTTCAGTCTCTCTCATTTTCTTAATCTTTCATACTAAGTACTCACTACTTCCTTTAATACTCAATACTATATATATATAACAACAACATGGTGTCAGAATACTAAAAGAACCCAAAATACAGAAACCAAAGGAAAAAAAGAAGTTGAAATCATACTTCAAAGACGAAATGGAAAATTTACCGCATCCAAAAGACCTAGACTTTAATCAGGAAAATCTAGCCGCAGCATGGAAAAAGTGGAAAAAAGAATTCAATCTCTTTTTGATAGCAACAGAAAGTGACATGAAGCCAGACAAAGTAAAAACTTCAATGTTTTTAACTTGCATCGGTTCTAAAGGCCGAGATATCCATTCCACACTGGATTTCGATTCACCCGACGAAGAAATGAACCTTCAGACAGTAATCGAAAAATTCGATGCATATTGTGAACCCAGGAAAAACATAACTTTCCTAAGACACAAATTCTTCACATGTGGACAAGCGGAACATCAAAAATTCGATGAGTACGTAGTAGAGTTGCGCCAAAAGGCACAACAGTGCGAATTCGGCAACCTCACAGACAGTCTCACCAAAGATATTCTGATATGTGGAATCAGAGACATGAGATTAAGAGAAAGATTATTGAGAGAACCAAATTTAGACCTACAAAAAACAATTCAAGCAGGTCAGAGTGCAGAGCAAACACGACTCCAATCAAGGATGCTAAATGCCACATCCGAAACAAGAGATAACGAAATCTCGAGGTTATATAGTCAACACGACAGAAAAGGCGCCAAAACTCAAATAACCCGCCATATGCAATCCAGACATCAAAATGAACAAGGCGGAAGTGACAGAAAGCCCGCGAAGTTTCAAGCGCCAAGTCAACACTACGTCACTAACTGTCACTATTGTGGTTATAATCACAAAAGAAATAAATGCCCAGCATTTCACAAGACATGTGAAAAATGCAAGAAACAAGGACACTATGCAAAAATGTGCAAATCAAGAAAATTTGTACATAAAGTAGAGATACATACCGACGATGAATCAGATGACGATACACATGCACTCGAAATGATCACTGCAAATAATTCCCGCGTGCACAAAATCGAAAAGTTCAAGACTCCAAAAGACATTTGGACGGTCGAACTAAAAGTGAACAACTCGAATGTAACATTCAAAATAGATACAGGAGCAGACGTAACCGTACTGCCATTCAGAGAATATAGAAATATAATTCCAAAACCACAACTGCAAAAAACTTCAACTCGATTATCAGCTTATAATAACACAGCTATAAAAGTGCTAGGAAAATGCACAGCAGTCATTAAATACAAAGAATTATCAAAGCAAATAAAATTCATTGTTGCAAAAACAAACTCGCACGCAGTTATAGATGCAAAGACAGCTAAAGATCTGAACCTGATTCAGAGAATTTCAAAAATAAATTCGTCGAACACAAACGACATATTAGATAAATATGAAGACTGTTTCGGAGAAATCGGCACTTTGTCAATAACACATCATATCACAGTGGATCCACAAATAACTCCTGTAATTCATCCACCAAGATCGGTTCCTTTTTCTATAAACGAAAAGCTCAACAAAGAATCAATTGTTGCAGATACCCTATCACGTGCATACCTTGAGCAAAATACTCCAGAAGTACCAGACGAAGATATGAAATCGCACATTCATGCAGTAATAAAAAATTACCCCATAACCGACACTAAATTAAAAGAGTATAAAGAAGCCACTGCAGACGACCCGTCTCTACAGACACTCGTCACATATACAAGAACAGAATGGCCCAAAAGACAAAATACCAATAAACATCAAACCATTCGTATCCGTTCGTGATGAAATATCAATCGTCAATGGTCTCGTTCTAAAAGGTTCAAGAATAATTGTACCTAAGTCATTACGTAGAGAAGCTCTACAGGAAATACATACCGGACACATGGGTATCGAAAAATGCATAGAGAGAGCGAAGGAATGTATATACTGGCCCGGCATTAACGCTCAAATCAAAGACATGATTAACACATGCTCATACTGCATTGACTACAAAAATCAACAAGCAGCCGAACCACTAATAAATCATGAAATACCTACTACACCATGGACCAAAGTGGGTACAGACGTATTTCACCTGTCTGGAAATTCGTATGTCACAATTATTGACTATACAAGATTTTTTGATCTACACGAAATAAATGATTGCCAGTCAAAAACCGTAATCAAAAAATTAAAAGAAACTTTTGCTAAATTCGGAATTCCGCAAACAGTTGTAAGTGACAACGGTCCAGAATTCAATTCGGCTGAATTCAAAAAATTTGCAAAAAATTGGCATTTTCATCACACGAAGACAAGCCCGCATTATCATCAAGCGAATGGCATGGTTGAGAGAAATATACAGACAATAAAAAAGACGCTAAAAAAGGCATTCAAAAGTGGCGAAGAACCTCAGTTAGCGCTCTTAGCATTACGCACGACTAAATTACAAAATGGTGCACCATCCCCTGCAAATCAAATAATGAATAGAACATTGCGAACAAATCTCCCAAACATACTACACGACAAAATTGGTATCAGGCCTCACGAAAAGAAGAAATCAAACATTACAACAGAACTCCCAGAGTTAAAACCACACGACACGGTTAGAATTAAGTTTAACAACAATTGGTTTAGAAGGGGGCAAAATAATTAAAAAACTAGAGCAACCTCGTTCATACTTAGTAATAACAGAGGAAGGAAATACAGTCAAACGAAATAGACAACATATTCTTAAAACAAACGAACACGTTCGCATAACAGAAGAATTAGATTATGAAAATATATTTCCAAAGTCAACAAACACGCATGAAAAAACAAAAACAGCACAACTACAGAATTCAACACTACAAAATAATAAAACCACAAAAAGTGGACGACGAATAATTATTCCCTGTAGATACAGATGATATAAAAAAAATTACAAAAAAAAAAAAAAAAAAAGGAAGATGTTATATAATCATCACAACAAACATGAACAATCAACGTCGCCCATTGTCTCCCTTGATAAAAGGACTTTCACTTTGTTTCCCGCCAAAACAATTAACTTGTACAACAACAGCAGTCGAATAAAGTATCTTGTATCGTTAACACGTTGTTTCAGTCTCTCTCATTTTCTTAATCTTTCATACTAAGTACTCACTACTTCCTTTAATACTCAATACTATATATATATAACAACAACACAAGTAAAAGAGTAAAGAGTAAGAGTAAATACACACACACACACACACACACACACACACACACATATATATATATATATATATTATATATATATATATATAATATATATATATATATATATATATATACACACATACATACATATACGACGGGCTTCTTCCAATTTCCGTCTACCAAATTCACTCACAAGACTTTGGTCGGCCCGAAGCTATAGTAGAAGACATTTGCCTAAGGTGCCACGCAGTGGGACTGAACCCGGGACCATGTGGCTGGCAAGCAAGCTACTTACCACACAGCCACTCCAGCGCCTATATTCATTTAGTTATTTTTTAAAAATTATTTTTAATGTTCCAGTATATTGTTTAATGTCCCTGCTCTCCGTCCATTTATATATGATTATATATGTACATTCCAACATGTTTTTCTAACCTCTTCCATGACACACTGTGGTATGTCTGAACGGTCCCTAGTGGAAAAAAAATTAAAAGGCTTTGTAGATCGGCAGAATCGTTTAAGCAGTGTTTATTTATGCACCTATGCGCTTTCGGTTTAAATCTCTTCAAAGCATTATTATTATGTGGCAGTCCACTAGCACAATCGCCAGGGCTTCTGAGAAAATGTGTTCTGGTTCTTTAAGCTCTGAGTTCAAATGCTGCCGAAGTCACCTTTGCCTTTTATCCTTTTGGGGTCGATGAAATAAGTACCTGTCCAGTACTGGGGTCAATGTAATCGACAAATCCCTCCCGTAAAATTGCTGACTTTGTGCCAAAATTTGAGACAATTATTACTATTATTATTGGTTTGCCATTCATCCTTCGATGAAATAAATACCAATTGAGTACTGGATTCGATGTAAACAATTTACTTCCTCCCCGAAATTGGCTTTGTGCCAAAATCATCATCATCATCATCGTCGTCGTCGTCGTCGTCGTCATCATCGTCGTCATCATCGTCATCATCATCATCATCATCACCATCACCACCACCATCATCATCATCATCATTATTATTAAGGTGTCCAGCTGGCAGAATCGTTAGCGCGTCGGGCGAAATGCTGAGCAGTATTTCGCACCGTCGCTACGTTCTGAGTTCAAATTCCGCCGAGGTCGACTTTGCCTTTCATCTATCCGGGATCGATAAATTAAATATCAGTCAAGTACTGGAGTCGATGTAATCGACTATCCCCTTTCCACAAACACCAGGCCGTGTGCCTATAGTAGAAAGGATTATTATTATTATTATTATTATTATTATTGGCCTTGTTAATTCAGTTAAAAAAAAACGACTGTTAATATTTAGGCGATGAGCTGGCTGAATCGTTGGTGTATTCGACAAAACACTTTGCAACATTTAGTTATGGTTCTTTACGTTCTGAATCCAAATCCCACCGAGGTTAACTTTATTTTTAACCCACCCCCTCCTCGCACCCGATGCTAACACTTCTCCGGCTCAAATTTCATCCCCTGTGCCTATGTTAGGAAAAAAATTAAAGGCGGCGATCTGGTAAAATCGTTAGAGAGTCAGAAAAAATAACTTGCGATATTTCTTCCAGCCCTTTACATTCTCAATCCAAATTCCGCCCAGGTCATGTTGACTTTCCATCCCTGTCTAGTACTGTGGGGTGGAGTCGTTTATATCGATTCACTCTTACTTCTCAAATCTGCTGGCCTTGAGCTTAATTTCGAACAATTACTTAGGACGGTGAATTGGCAGAATCGCTAGATCGTCATAAAATACGTTGCAGCATTTATTTCAGATCGTTACGTGTTGAGTTCAAATCTCGAAGTCAAATTTGCCTTTCATTTCCTCGGAGGTCGATAAAATAAAGTAAGAGTCAAATACTGAAGTCGATGTAATTGACTACCTTCACCAAGAAAATTGTTGGCCTTGTGCCGAAACCCTTATTGTTGTTGTTGTTGATGATGATGATGTTATTAAGAGAATGACTAGTAGAGTCACCTTTAATCTCGAGTTTGATCGACCAGGTCTTAACTGAGGTTGAAATTTAACATGAAGAACAACAATAATGTTTTAAGGTTAAAGGAAAAACTTAAAATGAAAGTGCTTTTGGGGGTTAATTTTTAGAATGACACACCAAATTCTGGTCAACACTTGGATCTCGGAGACTTTTACTAACGAGTATTTTTTTTAATGTCCCTTCACACAGCTTTTCTATTTTATGTTTATCTTGTGGCGAAAGATAGGAGACTGCAAGTTTAAAGTTCTCCGATAAGAAAAGAAATAATCACAAGAGGAGCCAAGCTTTCACAAGGCCATCTTATCCATTTTCTTTATGAAACAAGTAAGAATTTCAGCAATGAAAACTGCAGTGCTACGTTTGTAAGAGTGACAAACCATTTGCAGATTTTCTTTCTTAACAACGATTATATAAACAAGTACAACAATGTTTGCAGTAATACCAGCAACAACTACAATAATATTAAGGCAACCAAGGACTCTCTACATAGCTGTTCGGCTTGCTAGAAATATCAGAGAAATTTTCTTCAAATCACCCCTTGCTATTTAAAATAACACATTAGACCATGTAATCCATCATATACAAAAAGCCAAGATGGTTACAGTTGGAATGCTTTGACCATAAGCATACTTGATCAGGACTGACGTGGGGCTAGAGTCAGTTCTAACTTATGTACAAGGTCCCAAATTTAAAAGTAAAGGTAAATTTTAAACATCGAACTTTACCGGTACTATATTTTTACCAATTCTTGAAGCATCAAAGACAAAGTTGGGTCAGCTTTCTTTGGCATGCTCTTTATATATTTTCATAAATATGCTCTTTGTCTTCCCTTAAATGTTGTTGTAGGTTAAAACATCCATTAGTTCTTTGCTTGATATGCGAAGAACTGTGAAAAATCACGAGAGCAGCGCCAATCTTGAAAATTATGCTTACATTCCTTTTAAATTCATTTTTCTTTTGAAAAGTTTTTGTTTTGTTTTTTTCTTTTCACGTTTCTGGTAGTTTGGTTCCTCTGTCGCTTGCTCAGTTTGTACTCTTTGTTACAATACGATGATGTAGCACTACAAGGAGGAGGATCCATGGATGTTTTGGTCGAGAACTTAGACACACAGCAAATTTTTTTGGCTATTCTTCGACCTTGTGTTGTTGATGCCGATTCTACTGCTGTTCCCCATTCTGTTTATCTGTCTGTCTATCTCCCCCCCTCTCTCTTTCTTTCTTTGCTTTTTCAGGGCAGTGAGTTTTCAGTGGTCCGAGCTGCCACACGTATGGAAGCTAGACCTACCGGCATTCTCAAGGTCTTTCCTTCCACCCAATTGACGGACAACAGTTTCGATATAGCACCTTAGTCATGGACGTCACTGGGATTTGTATGCCCATACAGATCCCTCTTGATCATACATCACTTTTAGATACCTCGACAATTTCCACCTGCTTTTACTGTGTGACAAAGATCTTAATAAGCTAAGAGCCAACATCACTGCCCTGCTCCTGATTGTGATTTTTGTATATCATAGAACTATCTTAGAACATTTAATTTAGAAATGAAGCTACAAAAGTGATCAGAAACATTAAAATTTCTGACCGACCGTGAGACCTGCATCTTGCTGAATATCAACCTATATTCTAACATAACAGGCACAAGGTCATGCGTCGGAATGACAACCATGGAAATGAAGGTAGGAGCTAGATCACCAGAATTCCTTCAAGTGTCTGGGATTTTCTAACAGCATTGTATCGACAGACTGTATATAAAATTTATAAACTTTAATGTTGCAATGAATCACGGTAAAGGAGTGAAGGTGGTATGCATACGATGACGTTCGATGTATGGGAGGATCAAGGTGACAGAACGAGATATAAGTTGTCAGAAAAAGACGGTTTGGAAGGTGAAAATCCTAATGCCATCTTAGACTAACTTGGATTGGGTAAGAGAACCTGTAAGTCAGGTATCAAATTAATTTTCAAAATTTACCCGTGTCATTGAGCACCTAGATGGCATATATTCAAGTTATCTGTAAGGTGTCCACAATTATGTGCAGCAGCAGCAATAGTAGTTGTTGCTAGTACTTTCGTTATTTCTGTCTAGATCCAAATCCATCAGACCTAAAATCGGAAGATTTTCATCCCGCCTTTTTATTTTTCATATGTAGGACTACACCGTTCGATACATCCTTCTTTTTCTAAGAAGGTAGCGTGTAATTGAAGGAGATTTGATTTCTATTTATAGTAGATCGAGCAAACTGCGTAGAGTCTATCTCGTTAGATCATTTCTATGTACTTGACTTTAAAACTACAGAGTCGACTTGGATAAAAACTTCTAAGAAGTTAATGGAAACTGCGTGTGTTATTTCCAGCACGAAAACTAGTTACTGGAGATTGTTAAGTAGGTATAAGTAATATATGGAAGTTGGGGATTAAAAATTTTAAAAAAAGAGATTAGATTGTATATTTATAATCTCTTCTGTACCAAACATGAATGTTATGTTTCTTAGTTAATGCACATTCAAAAGACACAGATGGCAGAGCCATATCGTAGTGACAAGGCTATCTTCCGACAAACCCATTACAAGACCATAATGAAACGTGCGGTATTTTCCAGTTGCAGTTTATCAGGATGTATCGGATCGACGAATAAATGGAAGAGAGATGATGAAATGAACCAAGTGTATGTTTGAATTTCACAGCAAATGAGACAAAGTAGTGAAGTCATGACGTCGTCTAAAGTATAGAAGGATCAAATATGGCTGACTAAGGGGTAAATTGATCGTCAGAGTACTAAATATATCGAGCATACTAGATCTCTATTTGTTTTTTGTTCTGTCTCAACAAACTGGAAATTTGTGTAAGCCGAAGAGTGATTGACCGTATAGAGAAAATGCAAGTTGAAGGGAAATAAGTTTAGAGCCTTAGCGCTGGTAAATGTAGTGGTAATACTGTCGGATAGACACAAACTAATGTACTCGTCGAAGTTCTAATAGCCAATGCTATTTTTTAAAGTTTTTATTTTACTGGCGCAAAAGTGTCGTAAATTAACACTGTATTAACATAATTACGAAAAATACTAAAATTAAGTTTTGATAAGTTGCAGGCAAGTGCTACCGAAATCGAATTTAAAGCATACAAAATATGAAAGAAACCAAAACATTTTAAGTTGGTGATAAACAATAAAATATACATCGAGTAATGAAAGGGAAAAACTAGGAAAATTAATACAAAAATGAAAATATAATATTGGCAGGATAAGTAGAAATTTGGGCGAACGTAAAGAATGTGGACCGCACCTCGCTTTCGTTAGTTAATTTTTTTTGTACAGAATCCCCCATTTTCGAGTACGGAGATTCTGATTCTGCAAAAAAAAAGAAAACGGCATTTTAAAATTTCAGTTCCCCCCACCCCCAGATTCTTCAATTTTCACTTTTTTTTCAGGAATTATTTTAGAATAAAAATCTCCGTATTTTCTACGTATTTCGCCAAAAAAAAAAGAAAAAAATCTGAAAAAAAATTGAAAACTGAAGAATTTTAGGGGGTGGGGAATTGAAATTTTAAAAAGTTTTTTTTTTTCTTGCAGAATCAGAATTTCCGTACTCGAAAATGGGGAATTCTGTAAAAAAAAAAAAAAAATAAATATAAAATAACGTCCGCCTAAATTTCTTTGTTTAATGCTTTAAAATTAATACAATTGTAAGTTTCTACCAACCTACCTTTTGTGTCATGCTAAGGTAAGTAGATCAAAGAAGAGAGAAAACCAGGGAAAATAAAGAGAGAATAACAGTAAATCTTTATTATGATGTTTGTTGCTTGCTTCTTGCTGGTAGTCATGGAAGTGTTGGTAGCGGCAACAACAATCACTTGCACTAATCAAAACGTATTTAAAAAAAAAAAAAATTTTTGCAAGAATAAAGTGTTGGTCGAAACTACCTCCTTCATGAAATAATGTCTTACTAACAACATCATTACAATAAACTATTGCAGTCCGCAATGTATTATGTGTGCGTTTGTTTGCTTGTGTGTGTGCGCGTGCGAGCGCGTGTATGATTATACATCTGGTATTTCATTTTTCTTCCCCTATCTTTCACTCTTACCTTCCCGACCAACACTTTTCTCTCCCATCGCTGACTCCCTCTATCTTTCATACCTGCCATTCGCCGTCTTCTCCACTGTTACTACAATATGAGACAACTAAAGCCCTCAATGTTCACAGGAGTGGCTGTGTAGTAAGTAGCTTGCTTACCAACCACATGGTTCCGGGTTCAGTCCCACAGCGTGGCACCTTGGGTAAGTGTCTTCTAATATAGCATCGGGCCGACCAAAACCTTGTGAGTGGATTTGGTAGACGGAAACTGAAAGAAGCCCGTCATATATATGTATATGTATATGTGTGTGTTTGTGTGTCTGTGTTTGTTCCCCCAACATCGCTTGACAACCGATGGTGGTGTGTTTGCGGTCCCGTAACTTAGCGGCTCGGAAAAACAAACCGATAGAATAAGTGCTAGGCTTACAAAGAATAAGTCCTGGGGTCGATTTGCTCGACTAAAGGCGGTGCTCCAGCAGGGCCGCAGTCAATGACTGAAACAAGTAAAAGAGTAAAAGAGTAAACAAGACCTGTGAAATTTCCATGGGTTTCATAAGTATTTATTATTATATTATGCGTTGAAATCCTGTTGCCTTAATGGTTTTAAAAAAATATTGCTACTGTCATTTAACAGTCAAAGAGACAATGAGTTCCAGATTTGTATGTGGCGTTTAATAAGGAAGTAATACGCACAAAAATTAGTACATGTGAGTGGAAATTGTTACTCTCTGCACATGGTCTAGGTGTATGTCATTCGACAAAGAAATGTAATGAGAAAAGGAAACGTCGATCTTCTTATGTAAGATTTTTTTTTGCGGCGTTTGTGATAGGATGGTAAATTATTTACAATGCTCTGATTCCGCTGAAGCTTCATTTTTCTTGCCGTTGCTTACAAATAAGATTTTTAAACATAGAAGGCATTCATTGGTATATTTTGGAGTCTTTTAATTAAGTCTGTTCCGAATTAGATACTGAAAAAGCCGAGTTAAGAATTTATAAAACCTCAGTAATATTTTGAAAAGGAAAAAGCTAAAGAAATTTTAAATATGCTAACAACTATTAAAATTCAAATATTTACTTTGCGTAATTTCTTGGAAACTGACACCCACAATACATTAGTAAATTCTAAATGTCATTATCGTTTATGTACATTCTGAAGATGCTTCATCTTGGAGAAACTCCACTTTCTCCATCCTCAATAATTATTATTAACCGCAAGTAAATCCATAGTACTACTTCAAAATTAATGAATAAGGGAAAGACCACAATTTACTCACACGCAGCATGTTTCAGAGCTTGTCGATAACTCAGTTCTTAACCAAATTGAAAACTGCCAACATTTTTGAAGAGGACTGGTCCCTAGCTACATTTTTGCATGAAAAAAAACTGAGATTTAATCCAGCAGAAAAAGTTTACATCAAAATTTGTATCAACGTTGTAGGAGAGTAAGTAACGCCACCAATCAAGTTTAAATCTAAATAACTTTCTTAATTTAAAAGCAAAATATATTTATCTTAGCTTCCATGAAAGCATGAAAAATTTTATTGTTTTGGTCCCATGCAACAAAAATTTGTATAAAAAAAGTTGTGAGGTAAAATATGAAAAAAGATATAAGGCAAAAAATTGGATTTAAGTTTAATTAACTTTTTTATTTTAAAAACAAATGATAGAGCTCAATTCAAGGAATTTCATGGTATCAATCTCATGCAATGAAGTTTTAAACGAAAAAGTTATGAGTGTTTGTTTCTTAAATTTGAGGGTGATAATATAGCTCTATACTTTTTAATGAATATAGTTCTATAAAAGGTCATTTAATATGTCACCGGCGTCATTGAGGTAAGGAAAAAATTATCGACGACACCGATAATTGACACATTTAACACATTATTAATTAGCATAATAGCATAGCCTGGAAAAAACAAGGGGATCTTTTCGCTTTGACCAGCAGATTTTTAAAGTAATTTCTTTGTAACTAAACACTTTTAAACTTCGTATACTGGTAGAATGTGTTTATAAAACATCTTTTTCTCTTGGCTTTCTTGAGAAAATTCTGTAGTTTGCAAGCTATTTGTTGTTTAATTTCTTGCATTTCGGCAATTTCAACCAATCAATGACGTCTATTGAGGTGAATACAATTTCTTCGGATCGTTGTCAACAACAATTATTTGCGGTGTCATATGAATCTGTTACTGTTATTTATGAGAAAAAAGATACCCTGTGGCCATAAACTGAGGGGTCTCTCGTAAACAGAGCTTGATAACAAAACCGTTCCCTCTTTAGTGTCCACCCATAATTATGACCCTAGTATCGATCTATTGCATTTCAATCTGTTTTAGGGTTAGGGTTAGGGTTAGAGTTAGGGTTAGGGGTGGGGGGAAGGGAATCTTTTTTTCTTCAGAAATGTAAATAAACCCAATCTCTTTCTTAAACGAATATATAATATGTAATGTGTGTATCTGTGCAACAGAGAGGGAAATTAAAACTGCATATGTTGTGAACTTAGAATATGAGTTTATAAATAAAAGTTTAATAACGATAATCTTTTATTCATACGAATGTAACTGATATGAAATATGTCATAAATAACAGTGACAGATTTATATGACACCGCAAATAATTGTTGTTGACAATGATCCGGAGAAATTGTATTCACCTCAGACGTCATTGGTTGGTTGAAGTTGCCGAAATGCAAGATATTTAACAACAAATAGCTTACAAACTACAGAATTTTCTCAAGAAAGCCAAGAGAAAAAAATGTTTTATAAACACATTCTATCAATATACGAACTTTAAAAGTGTTTAGTTACAAAGAAATTATTCTCAAAATCTGCTGGTCAAAGCGAAAAGATCCAAACATGGATTACATGGGAAAATACGAGCAAGAGAAATAATATTCTTAAGATTATAAACCTGGAAAATTACAGGACAAGTTATTACACTTGGAAAATTTCAGGACAACTTATTACTTCTGGTAAAGTACAGAACAACAATTTTTTGCTTAAACTATTGAAGCTAAGGATAAAATTTGAATTTACAAAGTAAAATTATAATTAAAAAAGTTACCATCGTTTCGTTAAAATATTGTTACACTAGAATACTTAAAAGATGAGAGCCAGAAGTAACAATATAACTAAAGTTTTATGCAACGTAGAATAGTATATATGTTAGGCAAATTCATTATGTAAAAATAGGCATTGGCTCAAGACTAAAAATGTGAAGAATTGGCAATAACTCAAGCAAATTTTACTGTGAATTTGTTGTCATAGGTAGATTTTACTTTGATAAATAACTAAGTTTTGTATTATTCTATTTATTGTACTAATTATGCACTACTATTATTTTGTATAACCTATTTTCAAATTTTTAATTAATAATTAAAAAAAATTAAATTTTTTAAAGTGCAAAAATATTCTAATTGAGTATTTTTTAATATTTTTAATAGAATAAGTAATAGCAAATAGAAGTAATAACTTGTAATAAAATTTTTAGTTTTAATAAAAGCTAATATTTTCCAAATCTATATATTTTATTTTGTAGCGGCAGCATCCGCTACAATTTGAAATTTTACCCTTAGCTGCAATACTTTAACTAAAAATTTTCTTGTTCTGTACTTTACCAGATGTCATAAGTTGTCCTGAACTTTTCCAAGTGTTATAACTTGTCCTGTCATTTTCCAGCTTTATAATCTTAAGAATATTATTTCTCATGCTCGCATTTTTCCATGTAATTCAATCGTACAAAATTGTACTGGCGTTCATGAAACTGCCAACATTTTTAAAACGTACTCTTTCTGAAGAGATAATTGAGCATATTTATGCTTTGATTCATCATTCATAAATAACTTTTCACTTAATCTCTGAAGGTCTTCCCTCGGTCGCAGCTCTTAAAGCCCATGCCTTAAGCGACACTCTGTCCTCCATCAGGACCTCCATCTCTGTCGCCTCCGTCTTAATATCAACAACATCTCTACGTACACAGCAACTCTCGCTCAGGTCCAACTCCACACTGTTTTTCAATTACTTCACCATGGTTAACAGCAAGTACAACCTGCGAGATCTTCCTGTATCAAGTAACCGACAGCGACATAGTAGCCACAACTTCTTACAAGACACGTGCTTCAACCGGCTCTGCTTCTACGCCACAACTTCTTGTTACAGCTCTTCAACAATTGGTACCTTACTACGAACTGGTATTTGTCTTCATTGTGCGAGAACATTCTTCTAACGTCCTGTTATAGACTCTTTCTATGCTCTGTATTTTATCTCACACGCATACACCCTTGTTTTGCATGACGGCCTGTCTATTGTTATTATTATATATGTACTTATGCACACACACACACATATGTTAACACATAAATAAAGTCTTCTCTTAAACCTTTTATCGGTTGTGTCTCTTCCTTTTCCTTCTGGTACTTGTACTCATTTATCCATTTTGCTTTTATTGTAAGCAACCGTGCAGTGTATTGAAGGAGTCATTCATTCGTCACCTCTCCTTTCGCACGGTCGTTCTTATTGGCACTTAAAGCATTGTACCAATTGGGAAATTCTGCCAGAGGGAGGTGTAAATTTATTTTCGGATAAGTTTGCACCTTGGCTTGAATACTTGCAACAGAGTCGAATTCGTTCAAAACCTTGAAGACTCAGGGGCTGGTGGTGTTAAACAGGTCAAGATGGAAGCTAGCATGAGTGAATATTGCTGTTGGCTGTGTACCCTATTAGGATTTCGTAGTTACCTGCTTTTAATAAGGAAGGTCGATTTTCTTTCAGCTGTGGAAACAATAAAGACTAAAAACATTGAAATAAGAGATTTTCTTCCCTTGAAAATTTCATATCAATTTCTTCAACTAACATTTTATGGCAAACGTCCTGTCCTGGTATAAAGTTTATGACAGGTGAATGTGAACTATGAATTTGGTATTGATGGACGCAAGCAAATTCCTTGGTTTCACCTAAAGGTTGGTGTTGAAAGAGTGCAGAACGGAGTAATAAGGTGCACTAATCCTCTCTGAGTTGTTCTCCCTAGCTTTTCCAAATAACCTTTATTTTTCCCCATTATCTCACATATACATATAAATATATCACACACATTGTAATACACACACATTTGTACTTTAGTGAAACAGATTTTATTTCCTCATACCAAAAGGTTTCGTGCAGTTGACGCTAGTCAATCGTCCTTATCGATGAATCTGAAATAATGAAATGTAATGATTGCTTGGGTAATTTAAATGTGTTTGGTGCTTTCAATTGATCTTTCGTGGTGCAGGTGCTTATGTTATATTAGTAGTCGGTGTTTGTTTATGTGTATAAGTGTACATGGATCTATATACTTTATTTATGGACTAACAAGGCTTTATGTTGAGAGAAATCTCTACCTTAAACCATTGGTGGCCTTGTTAACCCACAAATAAAGAATATTTATCCTCCCATACAGTGTTGATCACTCATTCTCACTGTTCGATATTAACGCGTTGGTGAGTGGTAAGCAACTTGCTTCCCAACCACATAGTTCCGGGTTCAGTACCACTGCTTGGCACTTTGGGCAAGTGTCGTCTACTAAAGCCTCCAGACGACCAAATCCTTACGAGTGAATTTGGTAGACGAAGATTGAAATATACCTGCCGTGTACTCACACACACACACACACACACACACACACACACACACACACACATGCATGCATGCATATGTGTGTATGTGCATGACTTTATGTCTGTCCCTGCCACCGCTTGACAACCAATGTTGGTGTGATTATGCCCTCGTAACTTAGCGGTTCGTCAAAAGTGACCAATAAAATAAGTACCAGGCGTAAAAGAAAAAATAAGTACTGGGGTCGATACATTCGATTAGAAATTCAAGGCTATGCCCCAACATGGTCGCAGTCTATTGACTGAAACCGGTAAAAGATAAGATATACATGTGTGTGTGTGTGTGTGTGTGTGTGTGTGTGTGTGTGTGTTTAAGACTTTAGAACGTTTCTGTAATACTATATTTGCTCTATAGTGTTATCTTGTGTTATATGACCACCAGTTTGTGAGGCCCTTTTGTATTGTTATTGCTTCTCTGTGGAGTAAAAATTAAAATCATTATTTAATTGACTTGTAATAATTTTGTCCTACCAAAAGCTTTTGTTCACTCTATGCAAAGCAAACTTAATATATTTTGTACTAAGTAAC
This sequence comes from Octopus sinensis, assembly GCF_006345805.1. NCBI lineage: Eukaryota > Metazoa > Mollusca > Cephalopoda > Octopoda > Octopodidae > Octopus > Octopus sinensis. The sequence goes on along the minus strand of NC_043000.1, from coordinate 67,274,687 downwards.
AAGAAATTCATATGAATTAAATTGTAAATAATGGGAAAGAAAGAAATTTTTTATGATTCGTTTTCATGTTGACATAAGAGTTATTGTTGAATAACTTTTCAAGTGTTAATCATTGTAACAAGATAGACAAAAACTATGAACTATACATGATTTAAATTATAATTTATTGCGTACTTGTCATAACCAGCAAATTATTTTTTGTGCAACCTTAATTGTAACCAATGACCAGCTTTTCGTATATAACATATAATAATTTTATGTTTTTGTAAAAAGCAAGTCTTTATTTTTCTTCTGTAGTCTCTAGTCTATCCTCATATCTAAATACGTGTTGTATGTGGAGCTCTGTTTTCGAAACTAATTTCTTTATCTCTGTCATGCATTATTCTTTTGACCAGCGCTGAATTTAGATTTAAACAACATAAATCTTGGACACCAGCAAGGTTTTAATAAATATAAAGCTTGAAGACACCTTGTTGAAAAAATTACACCAGAAAGCTTCACAGAAATTTTAAAATATACTTTCTTTTAGATATTTTAAGGAGATCTCGCGTACTGAGAGACTCTAAACCAGTGATTCCCAACGTGGTCCCCAGAAAATTTTAATATACATTGCATTATCCACAGACAACGTTTGGTTGCTAAGAATATTGGAGGACACATAGAAGAAGCACTCAACACTGTCATACATACAATTAACTTTGTCAAATCAAACTCAGTGAATAATAGATTTTATATACAATTCTTTGAAGATGGAGATTTTAAAACCCTATTGCTTCATACAGAAGTAAGATGGTTGTCAAAAGGCCTGAGCCTTGAAAGACTAGTGAATTTGTGGGAACTATTAATCAACTTTCTCATGTTCAAGAGTCTGATGACTCACTACAACACCAAGAATCAAGCTGAAACAGTTAAGAAAATTTTGGAAAGACTCTGAGTTTAAATCAAAGATATTCTACTTGACTGATATTTTTAAAACAGTGAATCTGCTTAAGTTAGAGCTGCAAAGTAGAAAATCAGATTTGGTCACCTGTTCTCAGAAGATAAAAGGGTATATGGGGGAAAATTAAAAATTTTGGTAAAAAACAGTTTTAAAAAGTTTTGGCATCATTTAAAAATTTTAACACCACAATTCCTGCATCAGAATGCATTGCTGCATGCATTGCCCATCGTGAAGATCTTCATGTAGATTTTGAGAGAAGATACAATGATTTATTAAAGATGGATAGATGGATTATCCACTCTGGTTTGTAGACCTAGAAAATTATGAGCCAGGAGATGAAAATTTTGAATTGGCTGAAATGTTGTTGGATTTGAAAGAGAATATGGAACTGAGAAGAAGAGTTGAAAAGGAAGGTGACTTTACCTACATATCGATAAAGAAATCACACCCAAATATTTTTCGACATGTAGAAGCAAGCATCATTTCTTTCCCTACCACATGGATGATAGAATCTGTATTTTCAGCTGTTGTAGATATTTTAAGTAGAAAAAGAAATAAATTAGATGTCAACAGCAGAGGAACTATCAGACTAAGACTAAATGAACTCATTAAAATTGGTTATGATATCTTGTGTCAGAAACACCAATATCAAGTTAGTCACCAGCTGAATGAACTAAAAATGAACGACTTTATGAAAAATGATTTTGAGATCTTGTGTTTATCTTTGTTTACTAAAATAAATTTTTAATTTTATCTTTTGTTTGTTAAAATAAATTTGAAAGCGTAAATAGACTATTTTGTCTTTTCATAAGTATTTTAGTGGGAAAATAGAACAGCATAAAATAAATGTAGAAGTGGTCCCTAGAAAGTTTTTCAAGTAAAAGATGGTCCCTGAACTGAAAAAGGTCGGAAACCACTGCTCTAAACAATAGTTTGTTTCGTTTATACTTAAACCTGTTACTAATTTTGGCACATACATATCTGCTACGGAAAAGTATATCCTTTGAATCAATGATGATTCGTATGGATAGATGGACTTAGTAATCTAGAGCAAGATATGAAGTTCATTGATTAATTACCGACAGCCATTACTTTAAATTGATTCCCTATCATCACAACCAATATGGAGAACAAAAGAGCATTTACTGTTGCCGTCTAAAGAAACTTAGGGTCAGTTTTAATTTATTGTATGAAATATTAACGATCAATATGTTGTTTAAACTGGTCACGAAGGAATAGTTGTGAAAGATGATAAATATTTAATAAACTCCTTATGATATGCATTTCATTACAAATTGTTTCAAACAATTTTCATATTCTTTTTAGGTTATGTTTAATCAGATGAATTTTTAAATTCTAAATAGAAATTTAAGAATTAGAAATCAATATATTTGTTATTGTTTGGCCCCAGAATATTTTTGAATGAATAAACCTATGATCAAACACACTGGAGTCATGACCGGCCTGGTGTTTTTATATTAGGGACTAAACTCTTGAATCATTATTTACGACAGTAAAATGTGGGTGGTTTTTCGAGTGATCAGACTGCTTTTTCTTCCAAGTTGAGATCAAAAACGTAAATGCTCCTTCATTGGTTCGTAAATCAATAAGTTTATTTCCAGTGGATGATTTTTTTTCATAATGAATATGATGCAGTATTTAGAAAATAAAACTTTGATCGTACAGGATTTGCAAGGACACATTCCTGGGGTATTGAAGAAAATCTGTATTGAGAGGATAGGCTCTTTTCGCTTATCTAATGCCACCCACAACTCAATGAAGAGACTTGACAGAGAAAAGTGATGTATCTACGTTTGCTGCAGATTTTAAATATATAATTCTAGACTTTAGAAAATCCATACCAATTCTTGAAGTTCTTGAAAAACCTATTATTTGTAATTTTTATAAAGAAAATGCGATCAGCGCACCAGGTTGATCACATCACGGGTAAAATTTGACATTGTTTCAGGCAGTTCCAGTAGGTTTCCTTGAACGATACCTAAGCCAGGATGAGTGTTGGCTCCATCACTTTGAACTAGAGACAAAGAGACGATCCATGAAATGGAAACACCCCTCTTCGCCTGCTTCAAAGAAGGCCAAGGTCATTTCATCCGCAGGGAAGGTAATGGCTTCAATTGTTTGGGGATGCAAAAGGCATTGCGCTTATCTTATTGACCATCTTCAAAAAGGTTACACCATCAATAGAGTGTACTAAGCCAACTTTCTGAACAGTACGAAAAGCTATCAAGGTCAATCGCCCAGGAAAACTGACAAAAGGGATCTTGTTTCATCAAGACAACACTCCAGTACACAAGTTATTGGTTTCAATGGTTGCTGTGCGTGATTGGCTTTAAACTGACTGAGCAGACTCCCTATTCTCCTGATTTGACCCCCTCTAACTATCTTCTGTTCCTCAACATAAAAAGACACTCGGCTGGAAACCAGTATCGCAATGATGATGACGTCATATATGCTGTTGATAACCTTTTTGACCAACAGGATAAGTTTCTTCAGCAATGGGACCCAAACACTGCAACACCGATAGAAGTAGTACGCGGATCGCAAGGGGCACTATATTGAAAAATAAACTTCATTTGTTTACATTCCATGAAAGTATTTGGTCAGTCTATGAACTCTTTAGCTGACCGCTGTCACAGGTCTTATTCGGAGTTCTTGCCCTCTTTGACAAGTAGTTTGTGAATTAACTTACGGAGTCCCACAGCTAGCTCCTGTAGCTGTGTGACAACATCATTTAATGCTCACTTTTGCATGCTTGCAAAAGTCAGACAGAATTTGTGGAAACAAATTTTTCTACTGCCGGATGCCCTTCCTGTCGCTTACGCTCACCTAGTTCCAAGCAAGGTAATATTTTCCCATAGCTTCGACCTTTATCCTGGAAGACGGGAAACGAACAACCTCGCTTGTATGACTGGTAATTCTGGTTTACAACCTTATATCGACGTCATGACAAGGACACACATACACACGCACAAACACACATTAAGGTTTTCTTTCTGCTAAATGTGCTCATAGTCCGAAGCTGTCGTGCAGTAATACAGAACTCAAAGCCACATGATAGGGAAGCAAACTTCTTAACCGCACAGTCACGTTTATGTATCAATAGATGTGTATATAATCCATTCTTAGGTTTCTACTCTCATAACATATTTAAAATTAAATTTTGAAAAAAATTTAAGACTGGAACTTTTCTTTCTTTATTTCTCTCTCTCTCTCTCTCCCCACCACAGAAAGAAGTTCACCTTGAAGAAATTTGAACACAAAATGTATTAGTCTAAATAAATACTACAGGCATTTTATCTGGGTTGTAAACGTTCCTGCCAGTTTTTTCTTTCTTTCATTTTTATGATTAAAATACACACTTTCGCAATTCCGACAGTCCACTTTATAACCTGTACTCGCTTATAAATTTCATTCAAAACTTTTTAAATATCTTTTATCGTAGAAATTATAATATGGTAATATTTCAAATGTATTTTTGTAACAATTCCTTAGGGTTTTCAATAATGACCATGTTTAATAAAATAATCTTGCAACGATAAAGTTTCTTGTGTCAACATTATTTAACCAGACTAATGTTTTTTGCATTGGCGTGACTTAAACAGAAAATCTAGTTACAGAAAGCATCTATAAATAAATCCGATAGAGGAGAGGATAACAACTTCATTATGAACAAAATTCCTGTTCTCTATTTTCTGTCTATTTATCACACATTTCTACTCTTCCCTCCGCTGTAAGTAAGTGTGTGTGGAATACAGACATCTTTCTGTCTCTATGTATATGAAAGAATGAAAAATATATACACAAGTTTCTTTATATATAGGAAAGGATGTAATTTAAAATGTACGTATTAGAGAAGTGTGCATAAATACGAGTACACACACACACATACACATATACGTATCATCACCGTGGTCGTTTTAACGTCTACTATTCCATGGCTACTTTGGATATATGTATAAACGTATATATATATGTGTGTGTATGTGTATATATATATATATATATATATATATATATATATATATATATACTTCGTGGTGGCATAAATGTATATATGCATGTATAAATATATACATATATATGTAGGTGTATATATATATATATATATATATATATATATATATATATATATATATATATGTGTATATATATATATGTATATATATATATATATGTATGTATGTATATGTGTATATATATATATATATATATATATATAGTTATCCGTAATAATGAAGGGTGAAATTAATTAATTTGGAAAAATTATCAATTACACCAAGTAGTCTTCGGCATGTAAAAGCCTCATTCGAGGAAAATTTAAGTAATACTAAGTAATAAGGGTTTAGCAACGAGTTGCCTTATATATATATATATATAAATAAACATATATATAGATATATAAATATCTATGTATCTATGCACGCATATTTATATACATACACATATCTGTGTGTGTGTGTGTGTGTACTCGCACATATATATAAGAAGATTCGAAGTCTTTTCCATCACTTTGGCCTCTCCGTTACAATAGACAGTAACCATAGGATAGCAGACTTCCTAGATGTAACCCTGAACCTCGAAATGGGTTTGTATAGTCCTTATCACAAATCTAATGAAAACCTCCGGTATGTTAATGGGTACTCTAACTACCACAAGACTGTTGTAAGATCAATTGTAAATAGCGTCTCCACCAGAATATGGAGGTTGTCCGTGAATAGGGACATCTTCACACAGAACGCCCATTACTATAATGAAGTAATGGCTTGAGCTAGGCAGACGCACCGGTTCCTACTCTCGATCACCCTCCATCACATCGTAACTGAGTTAAACAAACAAGACCACGCACTTTAACGTCGTCACAGAAATAGATCAGGTTCACTGCACTCCACAAATGCGATCTCTAAGAAATTAGACCATAATGATAAACTCGTAGAACAATGCCCTAAGTGTAGGAGAAAACCCGATACCAATTAGCAAGGTGTTGTAAGATACTCTAACCTACGGCATAGAATTCGAACTGACTGGTAATGCAAGAGGAATATAATATGGTTTAACCCACCTTTTTGCATTGAACATTGCTTCAGACATATCTGGCATTTTCTTTAGACCACTAGACAAACACTTCCCCCGTCACACACACACACATATATACCACAAAATCTTTAATAGACACAGTATAAAGTTATCCTACTCCATCACACCTAAGTTAGCGCAAACTATAGCTACCCTAAATAACAGAAAATTAAACCCCAGGACTGATTCAGATCCACCTAATAATCCAGATACACCCCCAAACCGGCCCAGCACACGGCGGAGGCTAACGGGCATCAACCACTCAGCAACACGACGCCTCACTCCAGGATTCCGGAAAAAACCGGGGGAACCGCCTAAGACCTCGCCTGTCAAGACCTTTTTAACTGTTGTGCACCTTCCACGTGTCGCCTGGATAACCAGTGCCTCAGGAAGAATATAGTTTATAAGGGCTCTGTCACCACCGACAATAATACCTTCCAGTACATAGGAGCCACTGGAGATTTTATAAACATGTCCATTTCTTTAAGATCGTTTATAAGCATAAGTTCACATTGCTGGCAGAGTTGGTTTGGGACTTAAAACTGAAGAAGCCCCATACGTAATTTCTTGGTCTGCATTCCCCTACACGGGAGGACAGGGGAGTGTAATCTTTGCACGGTCAAGGCTTTTGTGACAGTATAAATTCGGGTTAACATTATTAACAAAGGAGACGAAGTGTTTATACGGTGTCCGCATAAAGAACACAGAACTTTCGCAAAACTCATTTTAGCCCCCGCCACCTCAATATCCCCTTTCTACAGTGTATAGTAGCCTGTGGGGCTTCCCTGCGGAGTGTCCCTACAGAATCCTACGGACATCCACCCACGAACCCATTATAGGTTTCCGTGCCCCGTCAAACCATCCTGCTGTTCACTTCTTCCTACTCCACTATAATTATGTCTTCTA
>NC_043000.1:67245247-67255247 GCF_006345805.1 Octopus sinensis | reverse complement strand
ATCGGCTTCTCTTGCAATTCTTTTGGACGGTCTTGTTTAAGTTGGTGAATGCTGCCATAATCCTTGCCTTCAGTTTATCTTTGGTGTTAGATGGAGTTTTGTAGATCTCTCGCTCAACTGCACCCCACACATGATAATCAAGGGGTTGCAGTCTGGGGAGTGAGGTGGCCAGATGTTAGGGGTGATGTGGTCGAAGAAATAGTCTGACAGCCATGACTGGGTTCTCCTGTTTGTGTGGCATGGTGCAGAGTCCTGTTGCCAGACATAGGGTCTTCCAGCAGCCACCCTCTTGACCCAGGGCAGCATTACCTCCTCCAGGCACTGATGTAGGCCTCCGTGTTGAGTCTGAGGCCGTGTGAGAAGATGAATGGAGGCATAATGTCGCCATCACTAGTGATCACTCCAAACACCATGATATTGACTGGATGATTGCTTTTTATCACTTTCGGTACATGTCCTCAGATTGACCCAAACACTCTAGAATGTTCGAATTAGAGCTTCCAGTGCGAATGCCAAGCAATACAGCATGCAGTTTCCAAACTTTTGGCTGAGTGAATTGCGTCATGGTGCTGGTTTTTCTTTTTAAAAAAGTGCCAAACTGACCCTACCATACTGTATAGCCGTATGTGTGTGTGTGCACATGTGTCTTGACATTGTGTGATAGCTGTAAATGAACAGCACTATCAAACAAGCTATGTCATCTATTTCCAAACTTCCCTGTAAACATGTCTGATCATGGTGAAATATTACCTCACTAGGAAACAAGTGAGTGTTGGTAACAGAAAAAACATCCGTGCATTGGAAATCTGACTCAATGAATTCTACCCAACCCATGCAAGCAGCAAAAAGTGGACATTAAAACAAGGATATATATGGTGCTGGTACCATGTAAAAAGCACTGTTGCTGATGCCATGTAAAAAGCACCAAGTAGACTCCTGTAAAGTGGTTAGTGTTAGGAAGGGCATCCAGCTGTAGAAACCAAACCAAAAACAGACTATGGAACCTGATGCAACCCCCTTGGCCATGCCAGTTTATGTCAAGCTGTCCAACCCATGGAAATATTAAATGATGATGATGATGATATATATATATATGGATGTATGTATATGTATAATGAAGGCACATGGATCAGTGGTTAGAGCAGTTTTTCTCAACATTTTTATCCTTGTATAACCCTTAAAACAAATTACATGTCTCAAGGAACCCCTGCACAAAAATTATACACCATATCTTTCTCATATTTTTTCCATCATAGTTCATGTGGTAAATATCATATATATATGTTGTATTTTTTTGATAACATAATAGGTTAGATAGGATGATGTCCATATTTCAATAACCAAAATTTTGTGCTTGTATAGTAATATTTTGATCATGAAATTAGCATTAGCTTTTCTCATGCTTTCTCATGGATCCCCTAGGAATCTTTTTTGGAACCTTTGGATTCCAGGAAACCTCTGTTGGAAAACACTGGATAAAAGTGTTGGGTTCACAATCATGAGGTAGTGAATTCAATTCCTGTACCAGGCTGTGTGTTGTGTTCTTGAGCAAGACACTCTATTTCATGTTGCTCCAGTTCACTCAGCTGTAGTGGTACCAAGCTGTATCAGCCATTGCCTTTCCCTTGGATAACATCGGTGGCATGGAGAGGAGAGGCTGGTATGCTTGGACAACAGCTGGTCTTCCATAAACGACCTTGCCTGGACTTGTACCTTGGAGGGGAACTTTCTAGGTGTAATCCCATGATCATTCATGACTAAAGGGGGTTTTATCCTTTTATGCATATGTATACATACCTTTGTGAATGTGTGTTTATTTATGTGTCAGCATGAATATTCAAATGCAGAGTAATTTTTAGCAAAAGCAAGAAGCCACGAATTTTAGATAGAGAAAGTAGATGTTAATATCAACTCCATATTGTTTTAAGGCATAGTTTCTTCTAGCATTACATAAAGAGATATAACAAAATTCCAGAAGGCACCTTCTTTAAATCCCAAATGATTCTGCAAATCCACTAGATGTGTACAGACATGTATTATAGATATTAATTAAGAAAGTAATTGTGAAATAATTGTGTATGAATATGGTATATCTTTACTATTAATCTTGAGTTCAAACAATATTTATTTCATTGTGTTTCTGGCAGTACACATAACCATCAGAGATAGGTACCAGATCTTTTGAGAAAAACTGAATTAATCATTGATGTATATGTCTGATCATAAAAAATATTATTTATTTCATCAGTATAGGAAATTAAATATTTATGTTATGCTATTTTAGACACATGAATGTATATAGAGATACCAATTTCAGTCAGAGAATGGTATTAATATTTTTTCACCCATAATTTATTTTTATTTTTCTCGTATTTAGTCACCTTCAAGCTCACAACCCCACCCTACATTGTTTTCCTTTCCTCATATTTCCTGGTATGTTTCTAAATTTTCATTGAAAAGAAATAATTTTCTTCATAAGTTTCTATATATTTTATCTTCTACCTTTTACTTGTTTCAATTGTTAGACTGCATCCATGCTGAGAGCACTGCCTTGAATTTTTAGTTGAATGTCTTGAACCGAGAACTTTTTTTTTTCTTAAAGCTTGGTAATTATTTAATTGGTCTCTTTTGCTGAACAACTAAATTATGGGGATATAAACACACGACCACTGGTCATCAAGTAGCTGTGTGGGTAGGGACAAACACAGACACAAAGACACACATAGATATACGTATGACAAGCTTCTTTCACTTTCCATCTGCCAAATCCACTCACAAGGCTTTGGTCAGCCTGAAGTTATAGAAGACCTTTGCCCAAGGTGCCATGCAATGTGACTGAGAAACAAGCTTCTTACCACACAGCCATGCCTGTGCTTAAATAAAGTGAGGATTTCATCCCTTGTATATAACCGATACTTATCATATTTATTCCAGTGGAGTAAGACACATTATCAATCCTAAATAGTAGGAAAGAGCTGCATGAATATATGTGCCAAATGGGCAAAAAACACAAAATCCTTTTTTCTTAAGGGTAATTTTTATACTTATTTTCACTTTAAGTACAAAGACTATAATTGTTCATCTCTCACAATAAAATTTACAATCTCATCATCAAAAAGTGCCATAAAATATTCACTTTGCTTTGCATTCAGCATAAATTCATTTGAGATTCCTACATTGTGCTAATGTATTTCAATTGATGATGTTTGCTGTCCTCAAATGAAGCAACAATTGATGATGTCTGCCATTTAAGGGTTAATATTAAATATTTGATATTTAAGCCCACAAAGTTAATATTTAAACCCACAAAGGAATGCAGCTAAAGGATACAAAGAATTTAGTCTGGTTCTACTATCTGGGATGAGCCTTCACACCCTTGCAGGTTTCAGGCACTACCATTTAATCTCATTCACAATCCTTGTTTCTGTAAAATAATATCTGTTGAAATAAGGTAGCTGTTGAAATAAGGTTTCTTAATAGTCAGTTGTTCCCAACCTTTTCTATTCATCAGATCACTAGGAAATTAACCTTCTTGCATCTACAAAATTAATATCACATTTGAAGATGAAAAAGTTAATCTTTTAATAACTAGTTAATTTCCTTTAACTTAAACACTCAGTACTTTGGAATAACAAAGTTCTTTGCATACTGTAGAGAAAAAAAATTATCTTTAAGAATTACTTCATAATTTTATTCTTAAAGGTGATTTTGATAAATAATATATCCCCACTTTGTTACACAAGCTGGAAACCATTTTGTGCCCTACCAGAGGGTGCAGGCATACCACATTAGGATCCTTCATTCCATGTAGGACACTGCACAAAACCATAGTCTGGCAAGTGCTACTGTTGAGGAAGATTTCATCTAATAAAATCTACAACTATGGAAATCTACAACTATAAGGTCAGCCTTTGACCAAAATATGACTTCTTTACTTTAAAAGACTCAAATCTTGCACCTGGAAAGTGAGAAAAATGTTTGCAACAACTCTTTAGTTGATTTCATTCTCAAATTTACAACTAAAAGTTGCAAGTTCATCTCTTTAAAACTATTGTTACTTCAACACTTCCACACAAACCTTTAATTTAGCACAATTTTCCTTTAAAAATATAAGACCCCTTCAAATAACTCTCAACTACATCACTTGTTTCTAATTTGTACGCTTCCTTCCAAAATCATCCTAAAATACTGAACTTGAGTCATGTTTAAAATTTAACAAAATAATAAAGATCAATATATAAAAAACCAAAATTTTCTGTTATATTAACCATTCCTATTCATATATCTCTTCAGACTTACCCATCCATACCCAACTTCTTGATCATTCTTCAATGATTTCAAATAGGGTTTTAAAATCTCAACTTCTACAGGTCCAGTCATATTAACTTGGACAATTCTCAAACGGAGAATATTTCTATCTCTGCTTATTTTAATCTTATTCTTTGTAAGACCCATCTAACTCTAAAAATGCTGTCTTTAGAAAATTTTAGTCTTTCTAAATAAATAGTTCTTCCACCCTAAGGTTAAATTATGACTGCTTATGTAGATCAGAACATGGAATGTACAATAGGTTGTAACTTTTATCTTGGTACAATGCTCAACAAATTTTGCTTTGTTTTATGGTGAATATGTATGCTTTGAAGTAAGAGAAGGAGGAGAACAATGCTGATGAATATTTTACACACTAAATAAATTAGTGATCTTTTATTTAGATGATTATAGCAAATAATTTTTATCTGGCTGGCATTCACTCATTGTGAAATTGGTTTTTTTCTTCTATAATTCCAAAGCAAATCAGTGAGGGATTCTTTAACAGCTCATAAAATTTTTTTTTAGAAATTATAAAATGTGTAAATATTATAAATGCTCTTCTAATATTTAAAAAGAAATATTGTTAGTAATTCAAAAAAGCTCCATAATTTGGGGAATAAAGATTTCAATAAGTATCATCTTCTCTTCAACTGGATTATAAATCTATTTTAAGCTTGATGAATGTTGTCAACCAACTCTGCCACAATGTAACTAAATACATTTGTGCATTTATCTTTTGATTCTATAGTAAAGATAAAATAAACAAAAAAAAATGGACAATAGGCTTCTTTTTTTCTTATTATATACTGTGGTTATGTATAGGCTTCATATTAAATGATTAATACTTTAAATGATTGCTTTCAAATAGCAACCAATGAATATGACACCAAGTTGGGATATATGCAAATGGCAGTTTTCATTTTAGAATAAAAGCAGTGTTTAATCTTCTGTGTTTTCTTCTACGTTTTCTTCTAATTTTTCTTCAGCCAAAGTTAGTTTTTGCTCAATACCAAATCGACATCGACACTCTCCTGTATTGACAAAGATGGAACTAACTCCGTCACATGTGAAACCTTTCTCTGCAGTGAAGACTTGAGTGACAGGAATTGTCATGGTTTTCATCTCAGATTGATCCTTCTTGTTTCGCAATGTGACATGTATCAAGCCTTGAAAGCTAGTTTCACTGGTAAATGAGCCAATGTATTCTTCTTCTCGAATCACAAGATTTGCAGAGGTTTTATAACCAGGTTGAACTGAAACCTTTTGATACAGAGAAGAAAGAAGTTGTTGAAACATTATGGTCAGTCATTGAATAAATTTGAAAGCAAAGAAATGTTTAATAGATAATCAGATTTTAAACCTTGTTAATGAATCTAATAAATGTATTTTTAGCTTTTTGTTAATTTGAAAATAAGAAATCTGATTGAACACTAAATACATAAAGAAAAGTTAGTTGCATGTAAAATATTAGTAAAAGGAAATGAAGATATACAAAAATCATGGAGATATATCAGGTTTTAATTTACTTATGTTTTAGGTATTTTCATTATCAACCTTACAATATTAAATTTCATTCTACTGTTCAATATTGCTGTCATTTTGCCTCAGTCAGCTCTGAGTCATAATTAATTGGTTGAATCACTAAATGTGATGATCTTCAGACTGATTATTCCTAATATTTCAAGCTCCTTTGACTATATACCCTTGCACTTTGATAAATAGTGGTTTATTGTATGAAGTTTGTCACGTAATATTCCAAACATATTTTCTACTACCCAAAATATTTTTGAATGCTAGTTGTTTAACCCCAGGAACAGACTTATAAACAAAGGCATTTCAGCCATAACCATCCTACCCTTCTCTCAAGCATTATATTATCCACTTGACCCACTCTTTTTAAGGTAACAAGGTATAATTAGAGGGATATTTGGCTGTTGCATCTTGCAAGTCTAGCAACTGTGTAGAGATTTATTTGTTCATTTATTGTATGTCAAAAGATTCTAAGTGGTGACCATTGTAAAAATAGGGTATGGTAACTAAAGCACAACAGTTGCTTTTCTTCTTCACTTATCACTAGTTAAATGGACCACAGCATTGTGTTTGGAGCTAATGAGCTTATCAATGCTTTTTTTTTATTTGTTTGTTTTTTTTATGTAGCCTGTTTATATTCTGTTAGATTTTATGTTAGACTGTTTTACTAAATAGGATGGTTAGTATTTACTTTTAGAATGATATAATAATGTTCTAGGATGCTGTAGATCTGTCCAAGCATTTTGGCATTACCGCACAGAAACTGAGCAATTTGTTTTGTATTTCAGTGTAATTTTTAGGGATTTGTAGTGGAAAAGTTTGAAGTCTGGACAGGGCTAGCATATAACAGATCTAAATATTCTTTTCTATTCTAGGCACAAAACCCAAAATTTTTGGGGCGGGAGCCAGTTGATTAGATCAACCCCAGTATGCAACTGGTACTAAATTAATCGACCCCAAAAGGATCAAAGGCAAAGTTGACCTCAGCAGAATTTGAACTCAGAAAGTAAAGACAGATGAAATACTGCTAAGCATTTTGTCCCACATGCTAACGTTTCTGCCAGCTCACTGCAAATGTGATACGTGTAACTGTTCTAAGTGACATGTATTTTTTTCTTTTTACTTCTTTAACTATTTCTTCTATGAGGGATGAGAAACTTGTAGTGTTTTTCTCTGTGTGTGTGTGATCTTTATGTTGTTAAATGTAGTGTTTAGCTGTATTTGGTGTTTGTTGGTATAGTTGATAAAAAGGAAAGAGATAGATTTGGTAGATGTTATTTTTAATCTTTCTAGTTGACACTGTTGGAAAATGGCTGGTTGAGAATGGTTGTGGTATCATCTGCATGCAAGGTGAATTTACATTTTAAAAAGGTTACTGAATTAGATTTTTTATCTATGTTAAAAGAAGTGCATAACAAGATCAGTTTTTGCAGTACATTGAGAAATCATTTTGTTATTCTACACAGAGTTAGGGTCTTAGCTCACTAATCTGTGATTCGTGTTGTTTCTTTGAGTCAGGTTTGCTTTAAATGAGCAAAACCATAATAAAAGCATTCCAAACTGGTTATTTTATCTAGGATTACACAATTTAATGAGTCATCTTTTAATAAGATAGACATGATTTAAAGGAATTTACATGCTGTGTCCAGCAGGTTAAATAGCTGAGACATCCTTGTTAGTTCATATTGTTTATTTAGATGATTGAAGTTTTGTTTATAAGTGGATACTGAGGAATGGAGTAAAACGCTGTTGATGTTGATGGTGCTCATAGGGCATTTTGATATTGTTGAAACTAGTATGTATTTTTTCTGAACTGCATAAAGATTCAGTAGAATGGCTTGAGTCCATATGTAATAATCCAGTCATTTTGTTTTGCAAACATTATCTTATTTAGAACTACAATATTCAATGTGCCCTTCTTTCCTTTAAGTGATAGCATATGATTTGAGGGAAATTTGTAGGGTTATATTTAGTTCCCTTGTTGGCTCATGGCATGAACAATTGAAGAATTTAATGAATGTAAATAATTCCTTCAGGTGCTAGTTGATTTACCTGTCTATTTAGGATTTTGTCATTCTCTAGAGCTTGACAAAAGTAATATAATCAGACCAAAGGAGTATAATCAGACTCATCACCCATCTATGAACATTCACAAGCATTTAAAAAATATTCGTCTTCAGTATCACAAACTCTCACATTTCTCTCTCTACTTCATCATGTGGTTTCAGATCACTACACTACTCACAAACATTCCACAAAAATATACACTATAGTTTCACCCAGCTTCCATCTCCATCATTACCACCACACAGACAAACATATGTACAATAATAACAATCATTAAAATACTCTTGTACTAGTTTCAATCACTGGACTACTGTCATGCTGAGGCACCAGTTTCAAGGATTTTAATCAACAGTACTGCCTCCAATTTATTGACTTTTATTGATTGACAATAATCATGCTTTTTACACAAAATACCATTTTTTTTGTTACCTAAAAAAATGCAATATACACCAGTAGACATAAACCCAGATACAATGATAAGCACAGAAATATATACACACATCCACATGTGTACAAGCATGCACATATGCTCTCACATGATAGGGGTCCATATAGTTTTGTTTACCAAAGCTTTAATCTGTCTGAGGCTATAATAGAAGGCACCAGCTTGAGCTTCCATGTAGAGAGATAAAACCAGGAGTCACATGGCTGCATAGTAACCACTTAATTATGGTTGTAGGGAGCTAAGCACTTAGTCCTATCTACTTCTATTCACATATGTAGAAAATACTTAAACAAATTTTAAAAATGGCACAAAGCATTGAGTCAATGAGGGAGTAAGCAAAAATAATAAGGGTTATAGAAGAACATTTCTAAAATATTCACTGAGTGTGTAGAAGATATAGTAAAGAAAGCAAAAACATAGCACCAGCATACTTAGAAATTGTGAACTAACAAGAGAGTTTATACAATGCCATTTGACCTGCTAGATATAGAATGCAAATTCCCCACCAAATCACACACAATTGACTTAAAGAAACATTGGATAATGTGGATGATATAGCAATGGTAAAGATGTTCACAGGTTGGACGTCTTTGATCATAGATCTGCATTAGCAGAGCTGAGCTGTGGTTAAACAACAATAACTCAGAACATATTTGGCCAATACAAAGATACAGCAACATTAGTGTACAGACAGTACATTTTATACATCATGGTTTGTACCAGTCCTGCCTGGACTTTACCAATTCTCACAAAATATTTATAAGGAACTACAAAAAAGAGAATAATGAAATTGCATCATCACAGGCTACATTAAATAAATAATTACAGACCAACTGAAAACAAAACAAAAATATTAAAAACAAAGGGCCACTAAGGCATAAAAAGAGTATAGCTTATTACAGTAAGCTACAACCCTGATTGCCCTTAACACTACATATAACCACTTCTTCGGGATATGTGGAGAAGTGGAAGGAAGAATGAATCATTGCTCAGATGTGTAGGATAGAAAGCAGCATGAGTAGACTGATGTTCTTATAATACAGTCTGCTTCATGTAACTCGTTCTGTTGTTCAGAACTGGCCTTAGCTTAGTGTTAAAGATGGCTTCCTTGATTCAAAGGTTGCCTATATTACTTTCGGTGGCACAGACAGATATATGAAAGTCCTGTGTCTGGTACTTCTATAGGTATTTATAGAATAAAGTATGTGCATATGTTTCTTATGTAACAATGTTCACTCAACTGTTCCATGTATAAACATAAATACTTGCACGTGTGCACATGTGAAAGTGTCATGTGTAAACAACTGTCTGTTGTCCTCTTCCCAATGTTTTTACCCATACCATTTTCCTATCTGCCAAATATATTTTGGAGTTTTATAATAAAACGACTTAGAATTTACACCTTACAATTATGTTAATAGTATTGATTTCAAATTTTGGTACAAGGCCAGCAATTTCAAGATAGGGGATAAGTTGATTACATCGACCCCAGTACTCAAATGGTACTTATTTTATTGACCTTGAAAGGATGAAAGGCAAAGATGGTCTCAGCGGAATTTGAACTCATAACGTGAAGACAGATGAAATGCCTCTTAGCATTTTTCCCAGCATGCTAACAATTTTGCCAACTTGCCACCTTAATAATGT
>NC_043000.1:67227747-67237747 GCF_006345805.1 Octopus sinensis | reverse complement strand
TTTTTACAGAAAGATGATTAAGTTTATATTTAATTCTATTTTACCTCTGTGTTGAGTTGCAAGTTTCAGAGAGAGAAGCAGTAAAGGCAAATTAAATTGTTGTTAATAATTGGAAAATTATTTCTCTCTTAAAGAATAAAAAGTAAAGTTTGTGTATAAATGATGTTACCACGATATTATAGGAATAGTGTTCAAAATTAACAATTACAGTGTTATTTTGAATTGAAACTAAAGAATTATTTTGTTGATTTGTGTAAATCTTGTGGTAATCCATATGTTCGGCATCAGCATTATGATGGAATATTCAAAGGGACTCAATAAAAATGAAAGCAACAAATGAGTAAAAAGTATATAATTATACCAAAAGGAAGGAACAGAAGATAAATCAATGCTATGGATAATGTACATTCACCAAAAACCAAAAGAGAGGAAATGAAAGGGAAAGAAGAATGTTATGTGAAAAGCAATGTTGTTTATAGCTAAGGTTGCTTGGAAAAATGAATGAATGGAAGGAGGCAGAGCAGAGAGGTGTTGACTTGTCTTTTACTGCTAAAACTGTGACAATAGAAGATAATTAAAGAGCCTCACTAGGGTCAAAGGAGTGTGAGAGCATATGATATATATGTAAGAGAGTATGCATGTGTGTGTAGGGAAATGTATGGGAGTGTATGGAAGCATGTTGAATTGAGGTAGGGTTAACATACTGCTGTGGGGACAGTACAAGCATGGCATAACAGTGTATGAGTGTGAAGTTGGATTTGAAATGCACATGAGGATATTTAAGGGGCATTAATAGACAATGTAGAGTTATTAGAAGAAAGCAACATTTTTTTATTAATCCTAGGTGGATGGGCTGTGTTAAGCTGGAAAATTAATTGTTGTTATGAGCAACAAGAGATCTGATGTGAAGAACAATACTGCAGATGGCAAGATGCAAGTAGGTGTAGCCTGGGATACCGAAATCAGTATTTGATTTTAAGCTTATAACCAGTAGATAAATTCTAATATGTCATCATTGCTTTACTTTTAGATGTCTTTTCCCTTTATATATATATATATATATATATATATATAATCATATTAATTTTATGTTTTGTACTTTAATTTTGATGCTACAAAAATTTTAATGAGATATACATCTGAAGAAGGAATGGTTATATTGAGAGATGGGGAGAAGGTTTTATTGATAGATGGGAAATAAGAATATATTTAAGTTTTCTCCTTTTTTAATATTTATGATCAAAATATGAATGACATAAAAACACATAGATTTCTTGAGCTAATATGATAAAATTAATTGCTTAAACTTTCATGATTAAAAGATCAATCAAGGGCTGATCAGTCAGACCTATTGATTTCAAAGAGTGGGAGATAAGAAATACAGTGTTCATGCTTTTCTGAGAGACATTAGAACTACAATTAGCTACAACTAAAAATCAAAACTAAACTGTAAACTTGTTCTACGAGAAGTTTATCAGCTTTGCTACAGCTTATGTCATGAATTATATATGATATTAAAATAATCACTTACTTGGCTATCCACTGCCCAAACTAATTCTTCTTCAAATGTTTCTTCATCCATCTTTGAAACATTTAGAGATCCATGGAATCCAGCATTAGCATCAATGACTGGATTGGGTGGCACTAATTTAAGTTGAAATGAGCTTCCAATACTATACGCTTTCTCTGTTTTTAAGGTACATGTAGATTTGGTTCTTCGCTCGGTCTTCAATGAATGTTTCTATAATTGTGAAAAAACTACTGTCAAAAATATCACTCACAAATAATGAAGGGAAATGTAAATATCAGTATTATTATTATGTGGGATGCAGACTGTCAGACAAATGATTGTGAAATCCATAGATCTTTTATTTCAAATACATCATGTTTTCATTAAGCTAAAGAATATTGCCTATTCCATTCTAGGACTTGTTTTAGTCATGGCTGATACCATGGGCTTTTGCATCTGAAAATGTAAGTCTATGTAAAGAGTTTTGAAGAAGTGTAGCATAGAAATCTCTCCATTTCATACATTAATGATGTCCAAGAGACAGGTAATGATGTCCAAGAGGCAGGTATTTCTGTTAGAATACAAACTTGAAATAGATATTGCTAGCATCTGGTCTAACACTCTTACTAGTTCTAATAATCCAATCTAGATTGGTACTTTTTACTGACACCCAGAGGGCAAAATGCAAACTTGACCTTGGTGGAATTTGTACTCAGAGTATACAGAGTCAGATAAAACTCCATGGGGCATTCAATCTGATACTCTCAGAACTATTCCGGTTCACTACCTTCAACAGCTGATGGTTACTCATATGAGACATAGTGCAACAGAATTCTCAGTACTGTCCACTATTTCTGTATGCCTGCTAAATCTGGTGCTGGCTACAGTAGATATGCACTCCATCAGATCATAACAGTCGCTATTTCTCCATGCTTATCATTGGTGATGTGTGTCTCAGCATGGACTCTAGTAATAATGACACCTTTATTTCTGTGTGTATCTATCTTTTATATTTGAATGGGCTAAGTAGAGATATGTGTTTAAGATAGCTGTGAAATACTGCTGAGTATAATACAGAAGATGTGTTGCATATGTTTCTGATTGGGAATAATTGTGAATGTAGAGAGAGAAACCATTAGCACTGGAGCTTGATGCAGTAACAGATTGCTCTTTGTATCCTTAAAGAATCTTTCTTTACTCATACTTGTATTACATTGTGTAGTATTTCTATAGGTGTAACTTGTGTGCTGCCCATGATGATGTGAAGTGCATTGTTTTGTCCTCTTATTAATTTATTCAAGAGCTCAAGCTGGGGTGGAGTAATTCCCAATTGATCTAATACACTGTACCTTATTGGTTTTGTTTCTGTTGGCCAAATCCAGTACCTGGGAATACTCTAAGTATGTGTTTGACGTTTTACCTACCTTATTAAGTGTTCTACATGTGTTGTGAATGTTATGTAGGAGCTGTGTGTAATCTCTCTCTATATAAACAGCAGTTTGTCTGTGCGTTTTCTGTGTGTCTGTTTTCTCGTACCCTCACTCTGACCACGGCTTTCAACCGATTCTGATGAAACTTGACACACACATAGCCCAATGTCATAATTCAAAACTAACGCAGCAAAAATTTTGAAAAGTTCCCCCAGTTCTGAAAAAAATCGATAAATTCGACATGGGGTCGAGAATCAGAAACCCAAACCACAGACCGTCTAGGGGACGCAATTCCACCTTTTTTAACTCTCAAAAAAATTTACCATCATTTTTTTCCCATTTTTTTGCTATTTTTTGGCTATAACTCTCTAAAAATGCTTTATAGTTATTTCCCTTACAAACCTGAGCAACGCCGGGCAATACTGCTAGTAACTGAATAAAAGAATATTAAAACAATGTGGGGCAAAAAAGTAAAGGACAAAATGAATTACAATGAAATCAAACAAAGTATTTTTCAATAATAAACTTTATTTGAAGAACTGAATTTTAATCTTTCTCATAGACATGTCATTTATGTCTTTTCCTCATATCTTTTTTTTTAACTTCTGCAAATGCAGATATACCTTTAGTTTTGAAGACTATATTTGATAAAAAGAAAATAATAGCTATTTAATAATTTAGGACTGTTGAAATTATTTAACTCACCACATATCTAGTGAATTCCAATAATAATCTTTCTGCTATTAAGAATCATTTAAAAATACCAAAGAATTTTGAAAAGCAGCTAAAAATAATGCTTCAAAAGAATTTAGCAAATATCTTGGAAATGATAAAAATCTTTGAAAAAAAGAAAGTAACTCACCTGTACATGATCAGTTCTATTCTCAAAATTTGCTGTAAATAATATATGAGAATTAGGCTTTTTAAAGGAAGATGTATCGCTATATGTTGTTTCGCCATGGAACACAGCAACATTTTTCCAATTTATGTCTGTGGGCAAAATTTTATCCATATTATCTTGTTCCTTTTTGTCAAATGGAAATTTCTTTATGCGCTCTTTAACAAGGCTTTCAAGGTCAACAATCTGGTGTTGAGGCATTTTGAGGATTTAAATGATGAGGCTGAAAAAAGATGGGAAGTGTGTAAATTGATGAATATTTTCATCTATGTTTTTTCATTCTTATATCACTCATTTTATTGATATCTTAAATAGTTACTTTCGGTTCTTTTCTAACTACTTTTTAAATGGGCTTTTTTTTTTATTATTGAAAGAAGATATTGCTGTCACTTGAAATGCATTTTTGTTCATCATTCTTGATTTTACTTGAATCAAATGACTAAATAATCCCTTTTGGGAATAATAGTTGTGAAGTTGTATACCTAAACATTTTAAGTATTTTATTGAAAGTTTGAATTCCAACTATGAAATGTGAAACAACTTTTTCAAAATTCACATTCAGAACTATATACATTGTTGTCAACAAGATTCCTATGTTCTTCAAATACACACACACACACATATATATATATATATATATATATATATATATATATATATATCTATAAAGCTGAAATGCGAAAAGTTTCTTTGTTTCAGTTTGTGATTGGAACAGGTTAAGGGGCACTAGATGGGGTCAGATTGGCTCCAAAATTTAAAGGGACATGTAAAAAGAGGCGAGGAAGTGAGTGGACTAGGATAGAAATCTCTATCTCAAAAGCTGTGGTTTCTAGGGCAACAAAACCCACACTTTGACAAGTGTCTGTCGTTTCTCTCTTTTTGATATCATCCTGTCTTCCTCGATCTCTCTTTCCTCCCTTCCCTCCAATTTCTCTCTATAATGACGTTTAACAACTTCCATTCTCTTTCCCTCTCCACCTTCGCCGTCTCTCTGTCACTCTTTCTCCCACCACCTCTCTCTCTGTACGTCTGTCTGCATCTATAGAGAGAAAGCGTTGACAGCTGCAACGGTTTAAGTATTCCCACCACAGGTCTTTAACAACAGTGAATTATTATCACCCACCACCACTGCACAGTCATGATAATTAATCAGGTATTTGTTGTCTTAATTTATATATGTATAATTTATATATATATATATATATAATGTGCGTATATATAGTGTATATATATATAATGTGTGCATATATAGTGTATATATATATATAATGTGTGTATATATAGTGTACATATATATAATGTGTGTATATATAGGTATATATATATATGTATATAATTTATATATATATAATATGTATATATATAGTGTATATATATTACTCTCTTTTACTTGTTTCAGTCATGTGACTGTGGCCATGCTGGGGCACCGCATTTAGTCGAGCAAATCGACCCCAAGACTTATTCTTTGTAAGCCTAGTACTTATTCTATCGGTCTCTTTTGCCGAACTGCTAAGTTACGGGGACGTAAACACACCAACATCGGTTGTCAAGCGATATTGGGAGGACAAACACACACACACACACACACATATACATATATAGACATATATACGACGGGCTTCTTTCAGTTTCCGTCTACCAAATTCACTCACAAGGCTTTGGTCGGCCCGCGGCTATAGTAGAAAACACTTGCCCAAGGTGCCACGCAGTGGGACTGATCCCAGAACCATGTGGTTGGTAAACAAGTTACTTACCACACAGCCACTCCTACGCCTATATATATATAATTTATATATATATATAATGTGTATATATATATAATTAATATATATATATATAAAGTGTATATATCTATATATATAAAGTATATATATCTATATTTATATATATATGTGTATATTGATAAAAATAGTAAGACAACAAAAGAGAGAAGAGACCTCGATATTATGTAAATAGAGGAATTTAACTGTAAATGTAATATGAGACAATTATTCGGTGGCCATGACAAAACTCCGAGTTTCGGATATCGAGTTGGAAATCAACGCAGGCATCTCTTCAATTATCCGTCCATCGGAAAGATGCTATGAAACATGACCGTTATACAAAGGGAAATTACTGTGTGCTTGACCGTTATTTAGACAAAAGAGCTATTTGAATCACCGCTAAGTGAGGGGAGGGAGTAAAAGTAAGGGGATAAAAAGTCCATAGTATTCGCGTAAGCGCACATGCTCATACTTACACATGCGCTTCCGCGCACCCACGTGCGTGCGCCTAAAACTATACATTCATCCACCCTCACTTGAAAACGTACACATCCTCATTCGCACCATTCGCCAAATATATATCTATATACATACACACACATGCGCGCGCACTATAAAGGTTCATACGCACGTCTATATACGCACAAGCACAAGAAAAAACAGGGCTAAGGGTAACAATACAGAAAAAAGGTATAAGGGAGTATACAAAGAGTAAACCACGTCTATATACGCACATACCTTTATGCACGCGCACACACAAGCCTATATACGTACATACCCGCACATGTCTATATACGCACACACACACGCACGCACAAAAAGGATCATACATATGACTATATGCGCACATACACAAGAAAAAACAGGGCTAAGGGCAAAAATACAAGAAAATGTGTAAAAACACTGAGTAAAATACGTCTATATACGCACGTACTCGCATGCACGCACACACGCACACATCTATATAAGCACATACCCGCACACACGCACACATCCACACGTGTGCACAAAAGATTGCATATACACTTCTATATACGCACAGGGAAAAATACAGGGTCGAAGGTAGAATAGAGAAAAAATATGTGTAAAAAATATATATGCAATAAACCTATAAATCAAAACCTCTATAAATATGTAAGAAATATATGTTTAAAAGATATAAATGAAAATATATAAGAAATATAAGTAAAAGGTATAAAGAGATAAAAAGCTTGCGCGTGGACACAATATAGAGAGCAAGTTCTATCTGTAGTCTCGGGGGGACCAAAAACGTAACAAATATTTGGCCACATATGGGCATGATCCAAAAAGTTCAGTTCTTGAATTCAGACCTGTAGCGGGGTCTAACCTGCTTTTCCAGATGAGCCATCTTTCCGTTAGTGTAGGACTTACACTTGGCTAAGATCTTCCATAAGATCTTTAATACTGGGCAAGTCCGCTTCCATAATCAGGAAGAGGCAAAACAGCACTCTACGCAAACACTACAGAACGACGAACTCCTCATGGTCTCATACGACATGGGACAGAGAGTAAGCAAAATCAAAATAAAGAATGTCCCACCCGAAATTCAACCAAAGTGGATCACATCGGCGATATGTTTTCATTTGAAAACAATAAACATAATAGAAATTGCTGTTTTTCACAATGAAAACTGGAGCGGCAAATCGATTGAAATCACGATCCAAATGGATCAAGATTCTATTGAAAAATCGTCCAATGTGATCCATCTCGAAAATGGACAAAGGCTGTATATGGTGGCGGAGGGGTAAAACCGCGTTGTTACCTCTGCGGCAATCCAGACCACTTAATAGCAAAGTGCGTTTTAGCACATAAAAACAAGGAGAACAATTACAATCAAACCACAAAACAAATAGAAGACTGCCTTTGCTACCAACACCACCAAACTCACAACGGATGCAAGAAATATACAGAAAAATGGAACCACGTCAAGAGCAACAACAAAAGATAATTACATCACCATCAACAACAAGAAGAGAAACAACACCATCACAATTACTTCTGACACCGCAACCAACTAGAGAAGCAACAACACCACCAACATCAAAAGACAAACCAACACCAGCACCAAGAACAACAACCAAGAAAATAAATACCAATGAAGAAAAGACAAATTCTGCCCCTAATTCCCCACCAACACACACACCACAACAATTTCTACAAACACACATATAGAAGCAGATGCTTTGCCTTTATCCCTTCTGATTCGTCAGACTTTTCATCTAACGACGAAAGTTCGAGAGAATGGCAAATAGCCACAGGGGGTAAAAGGAAAAGATAAAAAAACAAACAAACAAGCAAATGCAAGTAAAGCAGGGAGATATATAACTCCTGATAGCCCCTTACACAATCAAACCAGCAACGACACCACAAAAACACATAATGCTAATAGCAATAGACACAGAAAGTACAAAACTAATGAACTACATCGCATCTCACACAAACATTTGTGAAGAGGATTTTAAACTGAACAACCATCCACGTACTACACCACTGACACACGCACCGACAAGGTTGGATCGCAGCTTTGTACAGCGGCATCCGATCGGTAATTCGGCTGAACGACCACCTGTCAAAACCGTTTGACATCACGCGTTCGGTCCGTCAGGGGTGTCCCCTGTCGGCGCTTCTGTATGTATTGACTCACGAGCAACTACTGCAGAAGCTGTTGACACTGAGGGGCATCCCACGAGAACTGGGTTGCGGGACGAGCGTGTCGGCATATGCGGACGATGTCACCGTCATAGTGTCGAGTCAAAAGCACATCGAGATGCTAGGCGAGACACTAAAAGTATACGAAACGGTGACGGGAGCAAAAATTAACCCGGAAAAGTCAGTGGGTTTGCTAATCGGCACCTGGAGAAGCAAGTCCATACCGTCCAACAGCAACTCAGTAGCGGGGCGCTGGACGGACGGACCGGTTAAACTGCTCGGGGTCTGGTTCAGTCTGGACCTCCAAATGGATAAGAACTGGGACAAGATCACGAGTAGAGTGGTCACTCTCAGTCAAACATGGGCCGAGAGAAAGCTATCTCTAGAAGGTCGGGCGGGGGTGGCTAATGCGTATATCGTATCAATCATCGATTACTGCCTGACCGTCGTACCTTGTTCCGATGCGACCATCACGAAACTAGGACGCATACTCTTCCGCTTTCTATGGAAGGGTGGCGTTCCGATGGTGAGGCGATCGATTTGCTGTCTACATCCGTTAAATGGAAGACTGAGGGTGCCGTGGTTAATGATGCGCAGGCATGCGCTGACACTGCGGCATCTCTGGAACTTCATCGACGACGGTGAACAGGTGTGGGCGCCGTTTGTGAGGCGCGTCTTGCCGCAGCTCGTCTCACTGACCGAACGGGAAACATGAATCAAAACAAGACCGAAACTGGGCGATTGGCAACGAGAGTGTCGCCAAGCTCTACAACAGCTCTGCCGTCTGGGATCAAACTTGTGCGACTTCCAAACGACCATATGTCTATATATATCCATGTTGATTCGTTAGTTACTGCACGCATTTTTTTCTCTCCTTCTTTCTGTGTTTTTTTTCTCTCTGTGTATCTTTCTGTTGAAGAGCGTAGGCTCGAAACGTTAAAGACTTGTTTTATTTATATTTCCTGAGCGCCATACTAATACAATTGTTTGTTTGTTTTCCACCTGCCTTCGTCTTTTGTCTATTTTCATAAAGCTTCCCGTTACATGTATATATATATATATATACATAAATCTATATATATATACATATGTATATATATATACATATATCTATATATATACATATGCATATATATTATATATATATATATATACGTATATATATATAATATATTATATACATATGCATATATATATACATATATCTATATATACATTACATTATATATACATATATATATATACATATACATATATCTATAATACATAACATATACATATGTATATATATATATATATATATACATATACATATGTATATATATATATATACATATATCTATATATACATATACATATGTATATATATATATATATACATATATCATATATACATATACATATGTATATATATATAATACATATATCTATATATACATATGTATAATATATATATACATTTATCTATATATACATATGTATAATATATATATACATATACAAATGTATAATATATATATACAATATATCTATATAATATATATATATATATATTATATATATATATATATACATAATCTATATATACATAACATATGATATATATATATCTATATATACATATACATATGTATATATATATCTATATATACATATACATATGTATATATATATATATATATAAATTGATCAAAATAAAAACATGATGCGAAGGATTCAGCAGTACAAT
>NC_043000.1:67189009-67227647 GCF_006345805.1 Octopus sinensis | reverse complement strand
ATTCCTAACTACTCCCACATTTTGCGGTGCAGTTTAACCAAAACCGGGTATCTTATAGTCGTGATTCATATCGAGCCCTTCTGGGTATTAGCGCGCGTCTACGATGAGTCTACGATTTAAAAAAAAAATTACCATCATTTTTTCCATTTTAATGCATTTTTTCGCTATTATATAAGGGATGTAACTCTCTAAAAATGTCTACGATGAGTCAACAATTTTAAAAAAATTACCATCATTTGTTTTCCATTTTTAATGCATTTTTTGCTATTTTTTGGCTATAACTCTCTAAAAATGCTTATAGTTATTTCCCTTACAAACCCGAGCAACGCCGGACGATACTGCTAGTATATACATACATACATAAATATATACATCTATATATATAAAACTGAGAATGTCTGTCTGTCTGTCTGTGTGAATCACTAAAACTTGAGAACTACACATGCCTTACTTAGGGCCCATGTAGTGTCATGGGCAAAAAATTTCTAACTTCTTACCTAGGGCGAGCCCACAGCAATATCATATCTTCTCCACTATTTCACAATTACGTGTTAAAAGTGAAACAAAAACATCTCTCTATTGTAATGTCAGATAGTTTCACTTTAATACTGAAACTATTAAAGTCAAACTATTATATAAGAGGGATGAACTATTAACAGTGGACATCCATTTTACTAGAAGATCCGCTATGGTCTTATATGCTACACCACTGGTTTTCAATTCATATTAATCAAATTAATATTCAATTTCTCACCCTTATTATTTTAATTTTAATTTAAACCCAGGTCCTTGTGTTTTTGAACGAAGTTTGTTACCACAGAGCCACACCTGCACCTATGTATGTATGTGTGTGTGTGTGTATAGCTGTATATGTATACATTTATTTCTATACATATAGATGTTTATGTTTACATGTATATGTGTAGATGTATGAAGCAGCAGTTGCCAGCAACCGTGGATTGGCGACGTACCGTAAAAGAGGGAATACAAAGGAGTGACGGAGAGAGAGAGAGAGAGAGAGAGAGAGAGAGAGAGAGAGAGAGAGAGAGAGAGA
Organism: Octopus sinensis; assembly: GCF_006345805.1. Classification (NCBI taxonomy): domain Eukaryota; kingdom Metazoa; phylum Mollusca; class Cephalopoda; order Octopoda; family Octopodidae; genus Octopus; species Octopus sinensis. The sequence goes on along the minus strand of NC_043000.1, from coordinate 67,226,593 downwards.
GAGAGAGAGAGTGAGAGAGAGAGAGAGAGAGAGAGAGAGAGAGGAGAAATGGAAAGACAAGAAAAGACGTCAACAAGAAACTATGACATTATAACCAGCCAGGAACAGTCTTCGCTACATTTGCGGCACCTGCAGGAAATGTATTAGGATATGAAATGTAAAAGCCGGACTAGATTATTTTATGCGCAACTCCATTGTCTCCCGAGACAAAAAGGATGCCAACCATATATATATATATATATATAGAGATATACATGTAATATGTACACATATATATTCACATATATACATGCATACATATATACACCCATACACACACACACACACACACACACATACATAGGTGCAGGTGTGGCTGTGTGCTAACAAACTTCGTTCCAAAACTTATGGTCCTGGGTTCAGTCCCACTGTGTGGTTACTTGCCATGTGTCTTCTGCTATAGCCTCAGACCAACCAAAGCCTTGTCAGTGGATTTTGTAGACAGAAACTGAAAGAAATCAATCGTATATATATGTGTATGTTTAAGTGTATGCGTGTGACTTTGTTTCTGTGTTTCACCCTCATCAATGCTTCACAACTGATGTTCGTTTATTTACATCCTCATAACTTACTGCTTTCACAAGAAGAAACTAATAGAATAAGTACCAGGTTTATCAACATAAAAAAGCACTACGCTGTGTCTCATATTTTTGTTTGCCCACTCAGTTGTATCTATTAATTTATCTTTGTGTATGTGTATGTCTATATATATATATATATATATATATTACACGTACACACACACACACACACACACACTCCGCTCTGACTGTCTTTCTGGCCTGGCCTTTCAAGGTAACTGGACGACATTCTTCCTGCTCCCCTGTCGTTCACAAAAAATTCTGCGTTTGCAATACTTTTTTCGTTCGGCGTCAACAGCCCTTCTTATCTTGTTTTTCCCTGTCCTGTCTTTTACTGTTTATATTTTTGTACTGTCGTTACTGTCCTGTTTTTTTACCATTTTTTTATCATTTTTTACCCCTCTGCGAAAAGATCTCAGAATTTTAATTGATTTGCTTTTCGCAGGAAGGAAAGTTTCTTGTCGAAGATACGTCTCGCTTTTATCCTTCGAAACGTAGAGTAGATGAAACCATAGCGACTGAAGAAGGGGTTTTTTCTTTGTGTTACTTGTCCTGTACTCCATTTTTTGTTGTTTTTTTAAAAATGTCCAGTTCCTTTGGTTTGTGTCTATGTTTTCGTTTCTCTTTTTGTTCGACGTCCCTTTGGTGTCCTGTACTCATATATGCGTGTATATGTACATGTAGAGGTAGGTACGTACATATATGTTTATATATATGCATATGTTTTATTTCATTTATTAATATATTATATGACTAAACGCACGCACCCCCTTAAGTAAGATTGTTCTGTATATCAAGTTTTGGTCTTGATATTAACTCTGACGCGCACTCTTCACCTTTCTATTCCATCCCTATTCTTTGATTTTCTTTTTCCTCTACTTAACTTGTCTCTTCCTCTCTCTCTCATTCTTCACTCTCTCTCTCTCTCCCCCTCACATTTCTTCATGGTTTCCTCGCAGCCATTCCCATTCTTCTCTCCCTTCCTCTTGCTCCTCCTTCCCCCTTCCCGTCGTCCACCCGCGACGATACTTCCGCTCTGACTGTCTTTCTGGCCTGGCCTTTCAAGGTAACTGGACGACATTCTTCCTGCTCCCCTGTCATTCACAAAAAATTCTGCGTTTGCAATACTTTTTTCGTTCGGCGTCAACAGCCCTTCTTATCTTGTTTTTCCCTGTCCTGTCTTTTACTGTTTATATTTTTGTACTGTCGTTATTGTCCTGTTTTTTTACCTTTTTTTAACATTTTTTACCCCTCTGCGAAAAGATCCCAGAATTTTAATTGATTTGCTTTTCGCAGGAAGGAAAGTTTCTTGTCGAAGATACGTCTCGCTTTTATCCTTCGAAACGTAGAGTAGATGAAACCATAGCGACTGAAGAAGGGGTTTTTTCTTTGTGTTAATTGTCCTGTACTCCATTTTTTGTTGTTTTTTAAAAAATGTCCAGTTCCTTTGGTTTGTGTCTATGTTTTCGTTTCTCTTTGTGTTCGACGTCCCTTTGGTGTCCTGTACTCATATATGCGTGTATATGTACATGTAGAGGTAGGTACGTACATATATGTTTATATATATGCATATGTTTTATTTCATTTATTAATATATATATATATATATATATACATACATCATAAATTTTCGATGTTGATGAAATTTCAACCATGGGTAATTGACACACATCAAGAAGTATTCTCAAAGTTTCCACTTCACATGACGAGTCTAAGACACCCTAATGGGGGCCTTAACTCCCAAATTTTAGTCATTTCTTTTATGATCCAAAACTAGGTCAAAAGTACTGAATAGATCTTTACGAAATTTGGAAAATAATATTCTATGCATAAGGGCCACAACCCCCATGACAATTCATATATTTTTGCTGTTGATGAAATTTTAACCATAGATGTTAGATACAAATGAAGTAATATTTATAAAATTTCATCTTCTTACAAGATAGAAAGACCCCTTCATGGGGACTTAACACCCACAATTTTGTCATTTTATCTACGCAAAGACGAATGGTTGTATTCTTGGAAGCTGTGGGGTCATCCGAGCATAGAAGATGAGCATTATTTGTAATTCAATGGTACAACAGTGTAAGAGTTTGCTTTGACATACACTTACATTGTGATTTCTGCAATGTGCTGCATAAATTGTCAAGTAAATGAGAGGCATCTTTGCTTCCACTGATTCAGTTGCAAAGTGTTAAGTAAAATTATTTCATTGCAGATTTCCTTTCAATCTTTTTTATTATCACTGGGTCACACATAGTCCCCACATGGTAACATTGATTTCAAGGCCTTCCCAGATGAGTGACTGGTTATTGAAAGACATTTATAGATTGTAAATTTATTCTGTCCAGTTGCCTATCAGTATAGTGGTCGTTTGCAAACTCCAGAAGTGATACTTTCATTTCTCCTTAGCCCTCACGTCACACAGTTGTTAATGTTTATTTCAGTTGGGTCATGCCCTTCCAATTGCTATAGATTCGTAATGCATCTTACGGCTGTGTCTGTCACCTGCATGGTGAGGAATACTACATTGGGAGTGGTAATGACTAGGGTACTGTAGCTGATTGCTTATTGTGATCATTCGTCTTTTGGTTTCCTGTAACTTTGCTCTCTTTTACAAACCCAGTGAACATATATTTCCTATTTCAAAGAAATTCAAACAATAGATATAAGACCCAAGTTTAAAAGATTCTCAACAATTCAACTTCTCTGGCTGACATTAAGATGCCCACTCCCAATAGGGGAGGTAACTCTCACATTTTAGAGCTCCATGACCTCCATTTTTCAGGAGCAAAATCCTTTCAACAGGTTCCATAAGACTGGAATTTTGGAATATGCGCATAAAATTCAGTAATATGGAATACATGTGGCATGATTACTATTTTGTTTGGGTGTGTAAAGAGGGAAATAACCCTCATCTGCAATTTCGATGAAATTCGAAACATAGGTATTCCAGTTCATTACAGAAAATATAACAGAAAGGTCTAATTCTTCAATTGTATGTAACTCGGGCAACGCCGGGTAACTCTGCTAGTACATAAATATATATATATATACTATATATATATATGCATATATATATATATGCATATATATATATGCATATATATATGCATATATATATATATGCAAATATATATATATATATATATATGCAAATATATATATATATATATATGCAAATATATATATATATGCAAATATATATATATATATATATTATATATATATATGCATATCTGTATATATACACATATGTATATATATATATATATATATATATATATATATATATATGCATATCTGTATATATACACATATGTATATATATATACATATCTATATATATATATACATATGCATATATATATATATATATATATATATATATATATATACTTATATGTACATATGTATACATATAAATATGTACATGTGTACATATACGTACATACACAGACAGACAGACAGACAGACAGACAGGCAGGCAGGCAGATATAGATAGACAGATAGATAGATAGATAGATAGATAGATAGATAGATAGATAGATAGATAGATAGATAGATAGATAGATAGATAGATATACGGACATATACATATATACTTTTATATATCTACTAAATATTTGGAAAATCCCTTTGTGTTTCTTTGTGGTGTTTTCTAACTCCCCCTACATCGTTTTATTGATTTTGAGGAAACTTGTCACATGGAACCTTCGTGACATGCTTAGATTGATGAAAAATTAGATAAAAGGCGCCTGGAAGGGATCATTTCATATACCTCATATAACTAGTTTTTTTAAACACCGAAGGCAAATAACCCACTTGCACCTGCACAATATTTTTTCAACACTCAAGGGAAATGACCCATAGCATCTGCACTTACAATTTTTAGGTTTTAGTGAAGTGCTCAATACTTGATTCTCACCATCAGCGGACCCAATTCTGCATTTCACGACTAACTGTCTTCAACTGCTAAACATTATTATTGCACACCTATGTGTATATATACACACATATATACATACATATACACATATATGTACTTTGCTGGATACATGTAGTGTTCGTCTGGTATGGTGATTTTTTGTTCATTTTTATGTCTTGATTATGCTTGCAATGACGATTAAAAAGTGCATTTCGTGCTCTAATTATGAAATCATATGATCTGCAGCTGAATCTGTTTTTAGAAGGCTCGCTTCGAGGGTTGCATTCCCTCGCGTTCGGTACAATGAGTTTATTACGGTAGTTTTTGACTTTAAGAGTCCCTCCTAGTGTGAGGCATTTATGTATATAATATATTTAATATAAATAAATGTAAGTATATTTAAAGGGAATAATTAATAATTTTTCCCTTATGAGGTTTTTCATGCTAACTACTTGATAAATTCTTATAGATTTTATCCTATTTTTAAATATGTACATATATATATATATTATATATATATATATATATATACGCACATATATATATATATATATACATGCCCACACATATATTACACACATATACATATATATATAAACATATATGTACACACATACATATGCACACATATGTCCCCATATATACACACATATATATATACACATACTCCAGCTGAGGTACGCGGTAATTCGTAGGTAACCGAGGTTTATCACTTGGTTCTGTTCGCATAATTGTTTCGCAAATCCAATAACAACAATACAAAGTTTGTAGCCCCTGAAAAGGGCTTTAATGAGTTCCCAGAGTTTATAGAACATAAAAGAAAATACTAACATGGTATTTATACTAAAATCGTGGAGCATGTTACGTAATAACAGGCTAATTAGATATGAGATAGTAATTCAAAGTAAATAACTCTGAAAAGGGCTTTTGGGCGTTCCCAGAGAATATTAGCCACAGGGACGCTAGTTTTGGTATATTCGTGAATAAGTCACTAACTGAAATAAGTAGATCTATTGTTTAGGAAAATAATATTTACTTGTTTAAAGGTTGTACTGGATAAATTGCGAAAATAACTAACAGTTCAAATACGAAATAATTAGCATACTCAATTTGTTTTATACCAAATAATTTAGGAAAATGAATGGGTTATTTCTCTTGGCTATATATAAGAATCCCTTCCAGGGGCCGTATTATCAATTTTTTTTCTACAATCTGCGTATGCCATGAGGTTTCTAGACATGAATTCTATTCACGTGTCAAGTTTCATCAAAATCGATTAAACGATGTAGGAGTTAGCTAACAACTCCACAAACATACCTGCAGACAAAATTTCCCACATATGGAGTAGGTATATAATTTTAAATTCTTAATCATGTTAAGGATATCAGTTTCGCATTTATCTAAGTGGAGGTTGGGGGGAGGTTTTTTCATGACCTAAGGTTATATCTATTCTCATTGATTTCATCCGACCTGTTTTTTTATCGTAAAAGAAGGCCTTCCATTTCACTTTTCGGATAAGATCCCTTGCTTTGCTACGTAATAGTAGGTGAAAAGTTTTTGAGATGGAATGGGTGTATCCTTGAGTGAGATGCCGAGGAACTGTTTGTCATTAGTAAGCAGTACCTACATCGTAAAATTTTCTAAACACAAACCTTATTTCCAAAGGCACATTTCCAATACAATCAATAGGATTACCTCATCTCCCAATATGCACCTCTCTTCTGACAAAACCGGGAATTTATACTCTCTTACCTTCGAGGAATATCTTGAATTTATTAGGAAGGAACTATACAAATTCTCTAGGACAGCCCCACAATCAACACCAACCAATGCAAGCTTGTAAATACACTCGAAGTTGGCGATCGCACTGAGCCCTACAACCCAAGAACACCACACTTTAATCTTAAAGACCAAAAACCCTACTTCTAACCAAACCCTCTATTAGACTAATCTGCCCCACCAAATCGGATTTAAGATGAATCAGCAAAAATATACTAGACAGAGTCATACCCTCTATTAGAGAAAAACTAAATGTAAACTTATTGTCCTGTATAGGCGAGGTCATCACCTGCTTCTACCTGCTTCAAAGCAAAAACACATCCTATTTCCTACAATTTGACATGGGAAATTACTATGCCTCGATATCACCTATTCTCCTTTAAAACGCCCTGACCTTAGCTAAAAACCTAACAAATATAACCTCCTTAGAAATTGATGTAATTGTATTTGCCAGGCAGACCCTCATATCCTTCGATAAGCTTTGGTCCCACGCTAACCTCACTACGAACAGAAGCAACTTATTTGGGCTCATCCGATTCTGCTCAGGCCACGGGTCTAGGCGGACTGTACCTCCTTCAACAGCTCCGCACAGAATTCCCCCACATCAAAGGAAGTTTATATAGAGATGAATCATTGTTAATTACAACTGGCCTAAAAAATCTGCATTAGGAAAAACTAAGAGAACGCTTACATAAATTCTTCGCCAATTTCAACCTATCTATCTCTTTTAAAAACTCTTACAGGACGGAAAATTTTCTAGATGTTACATTTGATTTAAATTCTTCACTATACTTACCATATCAATACCTTAAATACATACTTCCCATATCAATACCTTAACCACACTAACACAGAATCTAGCAAACATAAATCTACTTTCTAGAGCATAATCAAAGGCATATACATCAGAATATCCAATCCATCTGCCACTGCGGAAATCTTCAATAACTACGCCAATTACTATAAACAAGCTCTAGCTGATAGTGGTTTCTCCCAGAAGACTAGATTTATACCCAACCCTAGACTTAAGGAACACCTCTCGAATCTTGACTCTAGACAAACACGCACAAATACTGGGAATCCAAACCCTCCAACTACGACCAGACAATCTCGCCTACCTAGCACCCACACACATAACACTCGATCTACGAATACTTAATATTAGACATTCCAACCCTCTGACATTCACTAGAAATTACACCTCCCCAAACTTGCCTAATAAAAGCGGCGGGAGATCTATTCTGTGGTATACACCTCCATTCACTTTAAACGTTAGGGGCCTCACTAAAGCATTCTTTAAAATAATAGAATCTAATTTCCCACGTAGCCACAAGTACCATTCTATCTTTAACAGATCCACTTTGAAATTATCCTATTCATCTACACCAAATATAGAATCTATTACCACCTCGTCTAACAAACTTAGCTCTTACTATCTCAATGCATACAACCCCACCATAGACCTACACAATGAAAACGCTAACTCCAATCGCAATAGCATATCTAATGACCCTGGCCCGATCACTTTAAACAACTTATACATAATATAATCCCCACCTCGGAGGGTAATGGGTTCACAGCTGAACCCGACGCAGACACTAATAGGCACACTGATACTAACAATACTAATTATATTATAACCAATACAACTAATAATACCTATACTTCAACTACTAATAAGACTAGCAATATTATTACTTGCACCAACGGCAATATTACCATTACTGAAAATACTACTACAACTTACACTCTTACCACAAAAGCTACTATTCATAGTTGCAATAATAACATCACTAATACCACCTCCTCTACCACTGCTAATACTAACACTACTACCAATAATGCTACTACTACTGCTGCTGCTACAACTACTAGTAATGATAATGATAACAGCGATACCGATAACGATAATAATGGTAACGCTGGCGTTGATATTGATACTAGAAATGATGGCAATAATAACGGCAATATCGCGAACGATTCACCTAATACTACCCTAGCCACTACCAGCGCTACCTCATCTCTCTCTCTCTCTCTCTCTCTCTCTCTCTCTCTCTCTCCTCTCCAATTAACCATCGTAGAACTGATAGCTGCAACTGCAGATCCAGGACAGTCTGTCCGCTGCAAGCCCAATGCAGAAGATTCAACGTAGTATACCAATGCACCGTTCACAACATATAAATATCTCCTATAGCTACTACATTGGATCTACCTCAAATTTTAAAAGATATGCACATTTAAACTCGTATAAATATAAAGAGAATAGCAATTCCATATCACTAGCCAGCCACGTACACCATCTGATTAATAGGAAAATACAATATAGACTTCCCTGAGCAATAATAGACTCGGGTATCCTGCATCAGGGCCAACACTCCATCTGTGGACTCTGTTTAAAAGAAGCCCTCAAAATTTTAGCCCATAACTCATCACAATTGCTTAATAATCACAACGAATCCTTCACTACGTGTAAGCAGAAACTCTTCCGCACTTTTAAATTCTTTCATAAATCTAAATTCTCCTCTCCCCACGAATAGCACCCACATACAAACCTCCATGATCATTAGTACATACCCCTCTATATCTCTTCTATCTCCCATGTATCTCTATACCACTTCTATCCCTCATGTATCTCTATATCTCTCCTACCTACCTTATCTCATATCTCTTCTATCTACATTACCTCATCACTTTATACGATAAATATTAATTCATTAATCCATAGCTTGCCAAAGTGGGCGATATCGCCCACCAGTGGACGATTTCAACTTACAGGTGAGCGATGGATGAATTTCTAGAAAATGGTGGGCGATTTGACATTTTGGTGGGCAATATGAACATTTTATGGATGACAATGAATTTTTAGAAATTAAGTCTGCATTTACTGATATCTAGGCATGCCTAGAATAAGGATGCTCTTTTATCGATTTGACTACTCGCATGAGACGTCACTTTGTATTAAAAAAGCGGACTTGTTTATCAATAGAATGTTTTTGTCGCAGTCATTGAGATGATTGTCATGCGTGATAAAAATGGCAGCCAAATTACATTCCACTACAAATGTTTTTTTTTTCTGCATTATCCTATGAAGTCCCTCGTATAGAATTCAAATTCAAACATTTTCTGAAAACACTGAAAAATCAAAAAACGTTATGAGGGTTATCATACATAATTCTGTGGTGCAGTCACGCACAAAATGACAGCTTTGAAATCGTATTTCTTGAGTGGGGGAAAATGAACAAACTTTAGACCTCTATAACTTTTTAAAAACACTTTTCAGGAGAAAGTTGAATAACTCCAGTAATTTAGCTTGGAAAGATACATTAATGTGCCAAAATCTAAAATTTTCGATAAACTTTAATTTTTGAAATGCTGGCAACCAAACGAACTAGATGCATATTTGCTCCAGTAAAGACGTGTCATCTGACTCTGCTCTATTGACTTCTTGGGGAATACCATACTGCCCTTCTGACGCCGTATCTAGAAATTCGTTTCCATATTTTCATTTACTGATGCCTCCAGTCAAGAAAATTTGTCGACAGCACAGTAGTGATTATTTATCGTTTGGATTTTTTTCTTTCTCCTCAGAACTGTCAGTTACCAATGTGCCTTCTTTACCCTCAAACATTGACCAACGAAGCAATGAAACCTTCACGCTTGAAGCATCATTTTGATGCAAAGCATTCTGACAAGAAGGACAAGCCGTTATCATACATTTTACAACTGAGCTCATCTTTCAAAAAGCAAACACAAACATTCAACATACTACTCCAGAAAACTAGTAAACAGGAGAATTACGGTTTGATTTCATCGTACAACATTGCATTACTTGTTGCTAAGTCTGGGAAATCTCATACAATTGGAGAAACATTACTTCGCCCAGTTATCGAAGAGGTTTTGTCAACAGTTATGCACGAAAAACCAGATAACATTATGGAGAGGATCCCACTTAGTAATAACACAATTTCTCGACGCATCGATGAAACGCCAACGATGTGAAACATCAGTTCATTAATATTCTCCATCGTTCTGAATTTTCTATACAAGTGGATATTGACAATCAATGTTTGATGATCGTATATGTTCGATATTTCAACGAAGACCTTGTGAGGAAATGCTGTTCACAGAGAAATCACCACTTGATTCAAAAGGTGCAACTATTTTTCACACTCTCAAGTCTTTCCTTTTTGAACATCATATCGCATTCAGTAATATTCTTGCCTCTGCATCTGATGGAGCCCCTTCAGTGGTAGGACGATACAGAGGTTTTTCATCTCTCCTAAAACGGGAAATTTCCCACCAAATACTAACTATTCATTGCTTGGCACACCGGCAGCAGTTGGCAAAAAATATGAATGGTAGATTGAATGATGCGCTACAGTTAGTTATCAGGACTGAGAACAAATTGAAGTCGAGTCCCTTGTCTGATTGAATTTTCCTTCAGCTCTGTCTGAGAAATGATGAGGACCATACTAAATTCTTATACCATACCGAAGTGCGGTGGCTGTCAAAAGGAAACTGTGTTTTACGCTTTGTTGAACTGATTTATATATCTTTTTCTTTGAAGATACTCCACCATCTGCTTTATTGATGGCTGCAAGGTGCGATATCTTTTTTTTTTGTTTTTGTGATATATTAAGAAAATTAAATGATATAAGTTATTGCAAGGAAACAGAAAAACTCTCATTGGTTGTAAATCATTTATCACTACTTTCATTTCGAAATTTGTGTTGTTTAAGACTAATATTTCAAAACGTCAATTCCCTTAATTTCCACAACCTGATTCTTTGAAAGATGAATTGGATTTAACTACATATCGCAACTATTTATAATCATTGCATGGAGGAGCGATTTCAAGATGTTATTGCGCTGAATATTCCAAATTGGTATAGCAATCCGTTTGAGGTCGATACAGTCGACTGCGAGGATAATGTTCAAGAGGAATTGATAGAATTACAAAATGACAATGACGCCATAATGCGATAATGCCGTAATGGCGAAGAAGGTTTGTGGTACCCTCAGAGTATATGAAATTCCTACCCCAATCTGTGGAAACATCTGAAATTACTTATGTTTGCCTTCCCTACCTCATACTTGGTTGAATCTAGTTTTGACCATGTTGGAACTTTATTTCCCATAAAAGAATTGGACTGGATGTGATACAATGAGGAGATTTGTAGCTAGAGTTGACAAGTTTGAAACAGAATGTATCTGCACTAGCTGCATCGCGCAAGACACATGGTTCTCATTAAAGATCTTATTATTTCCCTTTATAATACAATCATTAATTATTTTTGCATCATTAGTTCTGATCAATAATTCATTTGGGGAAAATGAAAATCAGAGTAAAAGAAAGCGCAAGTTTTTAATATAGATTTAACGTTCGAATTTTATTCATAATAATGGCAAAACTAAACCCACAATCAGGAATTTGTAAACAGCCGTATATTTAGTCCAAACGTGTGTCAGATGATACGGGCGTAGGGTTCCTAGGGGTTTTTGTGTTGAGGGTGACTGTCAGGGATTTTTTTACACAAGTGGGCGATGGAACATTCTTTGGCCGATAGGTGGGCGATATTGCAATTTGACGTGAAAAGTTTGGGAAACTCTGCTTTAATCTATCTTTAATTTATTTTAAAATCCCTTTAATATTTAATTCTAACTCTTAAATAATTTAACATTCAACTCGTTCCTCTATTCTCGATAACCTACACACCAATAACCCCATTGCTAAAAATAACTCTACAGCCACTGACTTTAGCATAACGGACACAAGCATTTACTACTAGATTTCCTCTCCAACCCCTATAGATAAGAAAAATATCACTTGCACCTACTATTCTCTTTAGATTCCTTTCATTTTGCTATTTTGTTTATGTTTTACATTATCTTCCTCTACCTTATATTCTCGGTTATCATTGTACAATATATTCTTAGACACTATATGCTTATACACCTTACTTTATCCTCTCTCTACCTCACTTTATCCTGTCTCTACCTCACTTTCTATTTATTTACTTTCTTTCCTTTTACCACTTATTAGCCACCGCCGCTACCATCCTTGAATGTTATGTTCGCGTCTTTTTCTGGATGTTTACAATATCAAGATTTTAACCCACATAGAAGGACTTACTGACTTATTTCTACAACATATCAGGATTTTAACCCACATAGAAGGACTTACTGACTTATTTCTACAACACCGGAAACTTGAACTGAACTTTTATACTTCTTTTTTATTCTCTTCTTGTCATCTTTGTCATTTCATGAATCTATACCTTTCTCATTTTTCCTATTTGTCTCTGATGTCGGAATATCCCATACACTGGGACATCCCAGAAACAACTGTAAGACTGAATTTTTTTGCAATAATAATGTATTTGATTTGTGATGTTTGTCTTGCCCTAACGTTTGTTGTCCCCTTTAACAATTATATATACACATACATATATACACATACATATATATATATATACATATATATATATATATATACACATACATATATATACATATGTTGAAGGTATAAAAGACACGAGTTGATAAAAATAAGGAAAATAAGACAAAGAAGAAAATGCTAAACTAATATTATTATGAAGTACATTTTAGTACCGCTTTCTGTTTTTTAGACTTTTTCAACTAAGAGAAAAATAAGGAAAACAATTGAATCGGAGAAAAGTTTAGTGAAATATTTTGTAGATATTTCCATAGTTTTTAAACAGGTAAATATTTCTATCTGTCTCTCTCTCTCTTTCTCTTTCTTTCTCTCTCTCTCTCTCTCTCTCTCTCTCCATTCCTTTGTGAACGCCCTGTAAGTGGGTAGCATTAAATCTGAAGGAATAAGTTGGGTACAAAGAATTGATGGTTTAAACAAGAGCAGCCGAGGAAGGAGAAGGAGGAGGAAAACAAGAAGAACACAAAGAAAGGGAGAACAAGAAAACGAGGAAGGGGAAGTAGGAGTAGGAAAAAAGAGGGAGAAAGAAAAGGAAATAAACAAGAGCTGTCACACAGTAAATTGTTCGTGAGATCTTCTTTAATGGTCAAATGACCAAAAAGTGATATTTTGTGGTCGTAGCAGTAGTTGTGGAATTGTTCTAAATTCTTGTAGTAGTTTCATTTGTGGTGGTAGCGGCATTCAAAATAGGTTTATATTTTGCGATAAAATATGATTCTTTTCTAATGTGCTAATTATAGATTGCATTGTCCCTGAATTTATAGAGGGGAAAAATTGTTAAGTTGTACGTTAGTGTCGCATATATCGATGTGCTCGCTCAATTCTATTTTTTGTGTATTCTCGTATTTTAATCTATGTACTACCATCCTCTGGCGTTGACTGTTTTTAGTTTGACAAATATATTGTTCTCGACACCCTGAGTAAGTTAATACATATATTAGCTTTTCCAAAGCAAATGTGAATTTGTTTTTCACTAAAACGTTGACCCTGTTTGAAGGAGAACTCCAATCTTTCAATTAAGTTGACACATGTAACAGAGTTAGGTCTTGCGCATTTTTTTTACTGCCACTTTCGAAGTTCTTAGTTGGACCTATGTTAGAAGGCTTTTCATTGACTTGGGTTGTCTTTTACTCTTTACGATGGTGTGAGTTAGTTCATAAGAACCTTCACTTCATCAGTGCTGAAATACGTGCTTGTAGTGATATATTACATGGTTATTGACGTTGTGTCCATTTTCAGCATATTTTGGCATAAGAATTTTTTTCTTTTGCCCTTACTTATAAATTGTTTATAAATTTAGTGGCCATTGATAGAATTTTTTTCGAGGAAAAATTATATCCTATATATAATATATATATATACATATATATATATATATATATGCATACATATATATGTATGCATACATACATATAACAATACCTATATATATATATATATATATATACATATATATACATACATAAATATATAACTATATATATACATTTATACATACACATACACATGTACATATATATATACACATGTACGTATATGTACATACACACAAACATGTATATATATATATATTTATGTATATATATACATACACACACACATGCATACACACACACACACATGCATACACACACGCACACATGCATACACACACGCACACATGCATACACACACGCACACACGCATACACACACGCACACACGCATACACACACGCACACACGCACACATGCATACACACACGCACACATGCATACACACACATGCATACACACACACACACGCATACACACACACACACACACACACACACATATATATATATATATATATATGCGAGCTGCCAGAATCGTCAGCACACCGGACGAAATGCTTAGAAGTATTTCGTCTGCCGTACGTTCTGAGTTCAAATTCCGCCGAGGTCGACTTTGCCTTTCATCCTTTCAGGGTTGATAAATTAAGTACCAGTTACGCACTGGGGTCCATATACTCGACTTTATCCGTTTGTCTGTCCTTGTTTGTCCCCTCTATGTTTAGCCACTTGTGGGTAGTAAAGAAATATATATACATATATATATACACATGCACATACACAAACACATATAGGCATACACACATATACACATATACATACACATCTACCCATATGCTCATTAACATATACTTACACACGCACACACACACACACCTACCCATATGCTCATTAACATATACTTACACACACACACACACACACACACACAACATATATATATATATATATATATATTTTAAAAAGGTGATGTGGAACACGAGTTGTGATATATAAAAAAAAGGAAATGAAGAAAATGCTGACAAAATAATTTAAGTAAGGGAGAGTGTATTTAATTAGGTGAAAGTTCTTTTTTTTAAACAAAAAAAAAGAGAAAAATTGGGTTAGAATACAATGTTCAGTTTTTGTGAATGATTTCAGTGTATAAGAAAAAACGCAAGAGTCTTTTACAGTGTTCTGTTTCATAATAAGATATTTAGTAAAAGCGTGTAATATACAGTTTTTTGTGGAAAAGTTCAATGTCAGATTTCAGTGTAGAATAAAAAAAGTAAGAGTTTACCGGTTGCGCATTTGTTATGCTTATCAAAAGATATTTTGAGTGAGATAGAGTTCCTTTCGGATTGATTTTTTTCTCTTATCTGACTTTATGTTGGGTTTGCTGTCTCTTATATGTGAAAAAAGAGGCTCCAAAGTTGTTTAAGATTTGCTTGGTTTCGCGCCTAAAATTTCTTGTGGACAATGGTCAATACAATTTTGATTGGTCATTATAAAGGGGTCACGTGAATGTTTGAATGGAAGTTGGTGTTGGGGTAAGAAAAAAGGCTCCAGAGATGTTAAAATTTGGCTGGTATCGCGCCTAAAATGTCTTATTGGTCATAATAAAGAGGTCACGTGAATGTGGTCATAATAGAGAGGTCACGTGAATGTTTAGAATGAATGTTGATGTAGGTGGTGTATGGAGTTTTCGAAAATAGCGTTGTTGAAAATTCTTCTTGTTCAGGCTGGTCAGTAGACGTCATGTGGATATTTTGAATAGCTTTTTAGCGCGTAGTTAAGGAGTGTATTTTCCGCTTGACTGAATTTGAGCTGGAAAAGTAAGTTCGTTTAGGACAGGAAGAGCTATATGTATGCATGTGTGCGCGTGTGTGTGTGTGTGTGTGTGTGTTATATGTATGTTGGGGCGCGCGCGCGTGTATATATGTGTACGTGTGTGGGTACAATTTTCAATATTTATAGTTCTGCTGGCCTTGTGCCTGTATCGGGAAGCAACGTGTTTGTGTGAAGTCAATATTTACAGTCATTTCCAAAAAATAGTGTTGGATGTTTTGCACCCGTATCAAATTATGTGTATGTGTGGAACCATATGTTTGCGTGTGTCATGGTGTTAATATCTGGGTAAAAGTGTGTGTAGGGTGTGTGCAGGTGTAAGTGTGTTTGTTGTGGGTTCGTGTTAGGGGGATGTGTTTAGACGTGGTCTGTATTTATTAATAAGGTGGGATTCCATGGTTATTCGCTGGGTATGAGTGGCATTGTCTTTAAATTTGTAGAGGGAAAAGATTCTAAAATTGGGATGAAGTTGTGCGGCACAGGTATCAATATGTGCACTAATATGTGCAAGGAAGCCACAAACTCTGTAATCAATGTCCCCTCACCAAATGACCTCAAATTGAGATCTATAATAGCAGGTCCCGCTTGCGAAACCCACCGCCTTAGCAACTTCATTGATACCCTTCTCAAGCCCTTCCTCAAACATTAAAAGCTACATAAGGGACGATCTAGATATGCTCAACCACCTCCCCAATACACTTCTTGCTGAACAAACCCTGCTAGTAACATTCGATGTAGTTAATCTTTACTCCAACATCCCCACAACCTAGGAATAGAAGCTATCCAATTCTGGCTGGATAATTACTCCAACGAACTCCCACACCGCATCAAAAAGGAACTTATTTTAGAAGGACTCAAATTCATCTTAGAGAATAATTTCTTCACCTTCAACAACAAATTCTACAGACAGAAATCAGGGACGGCAATGAGAACGAAAACAGCTCCCACTTACGCCAACCTAGTCATGGGATACCACTTCCGAGCAACCACAGCAGCGCACACTCTAGCACTGACCGCTTCCCAACACCTACACCATCATCTACACACCTACACATGCATACGTCAATGTCACCAGCCCCTTCCACAGGCACATACACACGCACCAGCATCTTCGTTTTGGGATCACCACGACTTTATTATATCCCTTTCTTCCTAGCTCTCCTGTGTGACCCTTCTGTCCGGCATTAGCCACTAAACCTTTTTCTATTTTCTCTCCCTGTTTATTTTTATGTTCCTTTCTGTCGAAGAGCGTAGGCTCGAAAAGTAAAAGACTTTCTATCTTCCCGAGCGTTAAACTAATACACACCTGTCTTCGTCTTTTGTTTCTTTGTAAATTCTCACTATACATATTTATATACATATACATATTTATATATATACACATATATATATATGCATATAAATATATATACATATATACACATATATATGCATATAAATATATATGCATATACGTATATATGCATATACATATATATGCTCATATATATATATATCTATACATATATATACTCATATATATATATATACACACATATATATACTCATATATATATATATACACATATATATACTCATATACACATATATATACTCATACACATATATATACTCATATACACATATATACTCATACACATATATATACTCATACACATATATATACTCATATATATATATATATATATATATATATATATATATATATATATATATATACATATATATATATGCACGTGCGCAATTACCCGTTTGTAATTACACATTTACAATATGCTGGGTTTTTCTTTAAAATACACGCACGTGTGTAGGTGTGTGCGTAGGTCTATTTGGGAGTGCATACGTACGTGCAAGGTGATTCATTTCCAAAGAAAATACGAGAATCCAAGGAACTATGTTAGTCTGAGATAAAAAGATACAAATAAATTCTTGCCTTTCGGTTATTTATTCTTGGAAGTAAAGTGAACCTTAAATCCTGCTATTCCCCATACTACTACTGTTCTTGAGAAATTGCAGTAAATTATTTTGTTACACGTTTAAATGAAATGTTCAGAACATATCTGCCAATGCATGATCATTAAATCGAAAAATCTAAATTTGCATAATTATTCTGACTCCACAATATCCCTTTCAAACATGCAATTTACAAGTCACGCACTTGTAATTAGACTGCATGTTTAAGAAGGTGACTCATCGCTATGTACACACTTCACAACATTCTCCAAACATTTATTTATTATTCTTTATTTTTCTTTTATTCTTTCTATTAGTTTTAGGTTAGTCGGCTGAAGAGACAATAAAGTAATGTCTTAAAATGTTTTAGTTGATCTTATCTTATCCAGATATTTCAATCTTTATGTTTATCTGCTATGTTACGTAGTATAAAATGATACAAATATAAACAAAACCGGCTTTTTAGACTGTAAGCACATACACTCGTCACTCAAAATTATTTCAATCTTCCAAATTTTATTCACAGGTTATTAATCAGTTCGAAAGTACAGTAGAAGTCACTTATCCAATTTACTGTCTGTTGAATCGAACCTGCAGCCATGGAGTTGCAAAGCGAACTTAAACATGCAGCCAAGTTTTCGTAATGTAATATGCTATATATTTTCGAAGAAAGATCACTTGTGATGATTTAAAGAAAATCTAATTCTTGTTTAACCCGGTCAGATCTGATCAGACTCATGAGGAAAAGGCATTTTAAGAATATACCGAGGATTGCATTATTTACTGAGCTTTCATTTTCAGATAAAGGGGTGTAATTTGAAAGAAACTTGGTTGTTATTTCTAGTTTGGAGAATTACCATGAAAAGCGTCATAGTTAACTTGTTCAGTATGCGCATGTATATATCTATTTCTTTATTGCCCACAAGGGAACAAACAAGGACAGACAAAGGGATTAAGTTGATTACATCGATCCCAGTGCGAAACTGGTACTTTATTTATCGACCCCGAAAGAATGAAAGGCAAAGTCGACCATGTATATATTATCATTTAACGTCCGCTTTCCATAATGGCATGGGTTGGACGGTTTGAAGGAGTTGGCAGCTGGAGAGATGTCCAGACTCCACTTGTCTGTTGTAGCATGGCATCTACAGCCTGATGCCCTTCCTAACGCCAACACCTTCACAGATTGAGCAGGGTGCTCTATACGTGCCACCGGTCGTGCGCATTCACGTAGCACAGGCACGTAAATACTCCAATCTAAGATCCTCCTTTATCACGCAGACACAAACCAAACACGTATCACTGATATTTGATACCATATATCTTTCATTAATAAAGTGATTTCAATCTCCTCTTTATTTCTAAATGGTGAAAGTCTAGAAGAGCAACTTCAAATCTACGATTTAGATACCAACGTTTCACTGGACTGACACGCACCTAATCAAAGTTTATAATTATTCCAATTGATACAGCGGAAAGCTACTGCAATTAAGAATCCTACTATAGGCGCAGGCGTGGCTGTGTGGTAAGAAGCTTGCTCCCCAATTACATGATTCCGGGTATGTACATATATGTGTATACATATATGTATATGCATATATATGCATATATATATATGCATATGCATATATATATAATATATATATATGCATATATATGCATATATATAATATAATATATATATATATGCATATATATGCATATATATATATATATATATATATATATATGCATATGCATATATATATATATATTATATATAATATAATGCATATGCATATATATATATATGATATATATATATATATAATATGCATATGCTAGATATAATATATATATATATATATATAATATATATATATATGCATATGCATATATATATATATTATATATATAATATATAATATATCTATATATATATATATATGCATATGCATATATTATATATATATATATATATATATATATTGCATATGATTATATATATATATATATATTATATATATATATATATATATATATATATATGCATATGCATATATATATATATATATATATATATATATATATATATATATGCATATATATATATATATATATATATATATATATATGCATATGCATATATATATATATAATATATATATATATATATGCATATGCATATATTATATATATATATATATATATATATATGCATATGCATATATATATATATATATAATATATATATATATATATATATATATATATATGCATATGCATATATATATATATATATATATATGCATATGCATATATATATATATATTATATATATATATATATATATGCATATATATATAATTATATTATATATATATATGCATATGATATATATATATAGAATATATATATATATATATGTATATATATGCATATGCTATATATATATATATCTATATATATATATATATATGTATATATATGCATATGCATATATATATATATATATATATATATATATGCATATGCATATATATATATATATAATATATATATATATATATATGCATATGCTATATATAGATATATATATTATATTAATATATATATATGCATATATATATATATATATATATATATAGGCATATGCATATAATATATATATATATTATATATATATATATGAATATTGCATATATATATATATATATATATATATATATATTGCATATATATATATATATATATATATATATTATATTATATATATATGCAGCATATGTATATATATATATATATATATATATATATATATAGCATATGCATATATATATATATATATATATGATTAGCATATGCATATAGTATATAATATATATATATATATGCATATGCATATATATATATATATATATATATATATATATATATATGCATATGCATATATATATATATATATATATATGCATATGCATATATATATATATTATATATATATATATATGCATATGCATATATATATATATATATATATATATGCATATGCATATATATATGCATATGCATATATATATATATATATATATATATATATATGCATATGCATATTATATATTATATATATATATTATATATGCATATGCAATATATATATATATATATATATGCATATGCATATATATATATATATATATATATATATATGCATATGCATATATATATATATATATATATATATGCATATGCATATATATATGATATGATATATTATATATATATATATATATATATATATATGCATATGCATATATAATTATATATATATATATATATAATGCATGCATATATATATATATATATATATATATATATATGCATATGCATATATAATATTATATATATATATATATATGCATATATATATATATATATATATATATATATAGCATATATATATATATATATAATATATATATATATATATATATGCATATATATGTATATATATATATATGCATATATATATATATATATATATGCATATATGTATATATATATATATGCATATATATGTATATATATATATATATATATATATATGCATATATATGTATTATATATATATATATATATATGCATATTATATATATATATATATATATATATATATGCATATATATATATATATAATATAATATATATATATATATATATATATATATAGATATATTATATGCATATATATATATATATATATGCATATATATATATATATGCATATAGATATATAATTGCATATATATATATATATGCATATATATATATATATATATGCATATATATATATATATATATATGCATATATCATATATGCATATATATATATGCATTATATATATATATATATATATATATATATGCATATATATGTATATAATTATATATATGCATATATATGTAATATATATATATATGCATATATATGTATATATATTATATATATATATATATGCATATATATGTATAATATATATATATATGTATATGCATATATATATGTATATGTATATGCATATATATATGTATATATATATGCATATATATGTTATATATATATGCATATATGTAATATATATATATGCATATATGTATATATATATATATCATATATGGATATATATATATGCATATATGTATAGATATATATATGCATATATGTATATTATATATCTATATGAATATATGTATATATATATGCATATGCATATATATGTATATATATATGCATATATATGTATATATATATATGCATATATATGTATTATATAATATGCATATATATGTATATATATATATATGCATATATATGTATATATATATATGCATATATATTGTATATATATATATATGCATATATATGTATTATATATATATATATGCATATATATGCATATATATATATATATATATATATGCATATATATGTTATATATATATATGCAATATATGCATTATATATATATGCATATATATGCATATATAGTATATATATATATGTATATATATATATATGTATATATATAATATGCATATATATGTAATATATATTATGTATATATATATGTATTATATATAGTATATATATATGCATATATATGTATATATATATATATGCATATATATGTATATATATATATATGCATATATATGTATATTATATATGCATATATATATATGTATATATATATATATATGTATATATATATGCATATATATGTATATATATATATATGTATATGCATATATATGTATATGCATATATATGTATATATAGAATATGTTATATATATATATGTATATGCATATATATGTATATATATATATCTATATATATATATGTATATGCATATATATGTATATATATATGTATGTGTGTGTATGTATGTATGTATATATGTATATGTATGTATATATATATATATATTATAACGGGAAGGTTTACAAAAATAAACAAAAGACAAAGGCAGGTGGAGTACAAACAAACAAATGTATTAGTATGGCGCTCAGGAATAGAAATAGAACAAGTCTTTTACGTTTCGAGCCTACGCTCTTCGACAGAAAGATACACAGAAAAAAACAAGGAGAGAAAAAAATGCGTGTAGGAGCTAACATTTGTGTGTATATATGTATATATATATGTATATATACATATATATGTGAGTGTATATATGTATACACATATGTATACATATATGTGTATACATATATATGTATACTCACACATATATGTATATATTAATTCAATTTTGGGAGAATTAATCGATATGCGGGTATTCTATTTCAGATAATACAAACAATACCCTAATGAGTATATCTGAAAATAAACTCATGCTATATGTTTGCACATCACGAAATAATACTTAAGAACATAACCAAAATTACCAGCAGGATATATATCAAACTTCATTAATTATCTGCTATTTTAGTTAATATTTAAATTTATTAGATATGAAGGAACTACACGTATTTCAATATTGGAAAATTACAATATATATACATATACACAACTGTATACATATATATATACATATATAAATACATATATGCAATCGTCAGATTTACAATTATTCCAACACATCTTCAGGTTGTTTTTCAAAATATTATATATCTAATTTTACATCACTTTAAAAATAAGCAATACAATTAAGCATTAAAGATTAAAAAAAAATTACGAATTAGTCATTAAGAATAAAAATTATACTCTGTAATATTAAGAATTAAAATTTATAAATTATACATTATGAACATGAATTAGTATATATATCAATCATGTAAAATCAAGTATGTCAAATACATAGTGTGAGATATAAAATTATACATTAGAATAAAAACGTCTGTGTTTAAATGTGAAATTTAACAAGAAAAATTCAAATACATATCTTCCTTTTTTGCTGGTACTAAAATGGTGATTAGAGGACGAAGGTAGGGGGGAACTATGGGTATTTATAGGGGAATAGTACCAAAGGGAGTAATTACACTATACATAGTTTTAATTTTGAATTATCCTCTATTATCATTATCAAATTAGCCTATATTGGGAGATATATATAATTTGTTATTATATAATTTTAGTAATAATAAATTCATGTATTTATTACAATTATTGCATTATTTTTAAAAATTTATATAGTCAATTCAACTGCTTTAGAAATAAAACCATGTGGTTATTTGATTCAGGTGTTGGGGGTTCAGTACTTCATTTTACAAAATGTAAAATTACTTCGATGCCTACATTTAACTCCTCGTTCATCATGTGTGTTTAATAATTCATCTCTAGACTGTAGTAATTTCATAAATTCCGTTATGCATAATAAACATATTTTATTCTCAATATTATAGGAGTGGGCTCTACCTATAATACTCCATTTAAGGGTGTACTCTCTTTTTGTAGATTTTAATTCCCTTATATTTACTTAAGCCTGTGGACTTACTTAAATTGGAACTTTTAAAGGTCTGGTAGTGTTGGGATATCCTTTTTTTAATTTCATTAGTTGTTAATCCAATATAAGCCTTATTTATGATTTATTATTATGGTTCTTAGAGCTAACTATACATTTATAAATTACATTATCGATATTACAGTTATTAGAAAGCATATATTTATTCTTATCACGACATGAACATTTATCTATATGTTGATTAAGACTTCTATCACTATCGGTTATATTATGGCTAGGGCTATTGTTTATTATGCTATTATAATAATTATTTAATTTTTTATTATTTATAGAGGAAATGGTATAGCCTACATTTCTCTATGTTGAGTATCCCACTCTTATGGTTTAACTGGAAAATATATTTCAATAAATATTGTCCTTTTTAAAAATCATTTTTACTATTTTAAGTGTCTCCGTAATGATATTAGTCTCAGCTTGAGCCCCATACGGAATAATTAACCATATAATATCCTTTTTATTTTTTATATTATCATTATTAGTAAACATCATTGGTATTAAATTGTTATTCTTAGGTATATTATATCATTTGTTGTATACTGTACTGTTTCTTACTATTGCTCATATTCTCATTATCAATATTACTATTATTATTGTAATTATTGATAACAACTATATTGTTTCTATCTTTATTTAGTTTGTTATATTGTCTTTTATTATTATCATTCATATTTTTACTGTTAGATTTATTATTAGTTTTATTGGGAATGCATGCAATATTATTATTATTATTATTATTATTATTATTATTAATGTGTTCATAATAATTAAAGAATTTTATATTAGAGTTATATCCTGCTTCTTTTAATGCTTTACTATAATATGGGGCATGTTTATTAAAAGTATCATAATCTGAGGATAACATGGATATTCTTTTTCCTATATTATTTATTAAAGCTTCTTTAACTGATCTAGGATGGTTACTTGAAGAACTGATATACTTTAGGTTTCCATTCAACTTATGGAATGGCTGGACCTTATTAATGACTAGATTAAGGTTGACGTCTAGATATGTATATATATATATATCTACACATGTACGTACATATATAGATATATATCTACACATGTACGTACATATATGTATATATATCTACACATATATGTACAATGCATGAATACATACATATATACATATATGTATTTATATATATATGCATATATACAGATATATACATAATCATATATATACATATTCACACACACACACACACATATATATATAAACATAAACAAGTATAAAAACGGGGAAAAACTAGATGTTGAATCAAAATTAGGCTTAACACAATGTTGGATACAATACATACGCACTGTTCGAAAGACAATACAAATATGTATGAAAAAAATTATAATTATAATTAAATTTATGCTTTGTCATTCTAATCAGTGTGATGAATGTTTGGTAGAACATCAAAAAACGCTTAATAAAATAAAATAAGATACCATAAGGGAGAATACAGATTGGGTAATAGGGAAAAATCGGATATTTACAAACAAGATGTGAAAGGGAAAATAATAATATAAATAATAATAATAATAATAATAATAATAATAATAATAATAATAGTGAGTGAGACGAAAAAGAAAAAGAAAGATATATCAATGTGTATGCACGTCTAGATGCGTAGTAAACTATAAGATAAAAATTAAAATCTAACAGATATGTTTAAAGAAAGAGTGACAAGTCGAGACGAAGTATAATGTAAACAAGGCCTCGTGATTATAGTAGAATATAACGCAACACGTTCACTAGCAGAAAAAGGCATAGAGAATTATACGTGTACATATTAATATCTAGAAACGAAAAAAAATTATATTACAAGAGGTTTAAATCTGATAGGCTGATGTTTGAAATCACACAAAAAATACGACTTACACACACCCAAATCTACAGAAGAGGAAATTTTATTTACCCTCGAGGCCACGCCTTTCAATTGAGCAAACTCAAAGATGCCATGCTCTTTAAACATAGGTGTGCAAATTTTCAATTGAATCCAACCAAATTTACTAACACTTTTGCATGCACAACTGCTTGTGAGACATCCACCCTTTTCACAAATATATAGTAGATAATATATGTATTATATATATGATAATTATATATATATATATTATATATATTACATATATATATATATAATATATCATATATATATAATATATATATAATATATTATATATATAATATGTATATTGCATATATTATAAATTATATTTTAATTAATTCTAACTTATTTTTTTAAACAGGAATATATTTAAGATATTTCGTATTTTACAAGATTATTTACGTATATTTATTAATTTATCTAATTAATTGTTTAATTATTGTTGTTATCTATATTTATATTGAAGTGATTTTACTACTACTATTATTTTTACTATTATCATTTTTTAAATATAGCCACGAAACACGTGTCGCTTTTCTACCAAATATATACGTTTTATTTATTATTTTGCACATTACTTAATCATCGTTATGTGTTTTATCTTATATTTAATCTTTCTATAATATGTAACTTTTCTAAATGGTATAATGTAATTTTTCCTTATTGAATTGATAAAAGGTGGCCCTTTTTTCTAATTTATATATATATATATTATATTTTGTGAAATTTGATTTAGTATTTCTCAACTGAATTTTTCCCTGTAAGTTTGGAATAATATTCCCTCATACGGTCTTTCAAAATGTGACCTCGTGTGTACCGTTGGCGATTTTTTTTCCTCTGTCTTCCCTTCACGGGATCTTTCCTTTTCCTATGTTACCGACGAAGAGCTCCGCTCGAAACGTTAAACCCTCCTTCTTCCCTCAGGCATTTAGGGAGGATGTTAAAGAGCTGTGGTCCTCTGAAACCCAAGCTGTTGCAGTATCTGGTCCTGTATTTTGATGGTGATGTTTGAATCTTTAGCACCATGCAGTGGCGCCTCGTTCTACGATTGGGGTAACTTTGAATGCCAAAGTTTGGGACAAGACCTTCCAGGATTTTCCAGATGTATATCACCGCATATCTCTCCCGCCTCCGCTCTAGGGAGAAGAGGTTTGATACTTTCAGACTTTCCCAGTAGCTGATATTTTGCATTGAGACGATCTTCTTTGTGTAGCTTCTCTGAATTGCTTCGAGTTCTGCTGTTAGTTTTATATTGTGTGGTGACCATAGTTGGGAGCAGTTGTCCAAGCGGCTGAGGACGAATGTTTTCCAGAGGACCATTAGTGTCTCCTTCTCTCTTGTTCTGAAAGTTCGGAGAATCCATCCAGCTAGCCGTCTACATTTTATCACCAGATTAGTAAAATGCACTTGGAAAGATGCATCATTGCTCATGTCAATGCCCAGGTCACGCACTGATTTTGACTCAGGGATTGCAATTCTTCCTGGGCCAGTGTATCCAGTCTGCACGTCGTTTACCTTTGTGTGCCGGTAACGCAGAGCCTGGAACTTACCTGCATTAAACTGCATGTTGTTGTCCTCCGCCCATCTGTATATTTTATCCAGCTCCTGTTGCAGATGCGCAATATTTTCAGGGTTTTGTATTGTTTGGGATACTTTTGTGTCATCTGCATAGCTAGCAAGGGTGACCATCGTAGCAACTGAAGGCATGTCTGAAAGGGCCACTATGAACATCAGTGGTCCCAAGACAGTGCCCTGTGGAACACCGCTTGTTATTTGTGTTTCTCTTGGAGGTGGCTCCATTGCTCACAACTGCCTGTTTTCTGTCTTTTAGGAAGTTGTGCAGCCACTCTCCAAGTTTTCCGCCTATGCCGAGACCACGCAGTTTGTGACAGATCATACCATGGTCGACTTTATCAAAGGCTTTTGCAAAGTCGAGATATATTACATCCACATTTGAGCCATTTAGTAACTGTTTTAATACCCAGTCAAAGTGTTGCAGGAGCTGTGTTAGGCAGCTTCTACCTGGTCGAAATCCATGCTGGGTGTCAGACAGCAAGTCATTTTCTTCAAGGAACATGATTAGTTTCTTGCGGACTATTCGTTCCATGACTTTGCTGATGTGTGAGGTCAGAGAGATAGGTCTATAATTTTTAGCATCTGCTCTGCTACCTCCCTTATGGATAGGGCATATTACCCCCTCTTTCAATTTGACTGGGAGCTTACCACTTGCAAGAAAGCTCTGAAAAAGAAGCTGTAGCGGTTTTGCAAGGGCTCGTTTGCACGATTTGAGAAGGATCGCTGGAAATCCATCAGGTCCAGCAGCTGAGTTTGTGTCAATCTCATCTATGGCTAGTGTGATATCATCATCTTCAATGTTGATGTACTCAATTCTTGGCAAAGAATTCTTCTGGTTTGTTTACTTGCCTGGGTCCCAGAGGTGTAGTGAACACACTTTGGAATTGTTCGTTCAGTATTTCACTTATCCTCGTGGGATTTCCTGTGAGAGAGCCATCTTTTTGGAAGAGAGGTCCTATTTTCTGGTGCACTGTGACTGTCTCTTTGGCAAACTTAAAGAAAGCTTTAGGGTTTGATTTTATATTTTCGATTACCCAAACTTCTTTATCTGCTCTCTCCTTTTCATAGGATTGATGCAGACTTTTCTCAATTTCCATTAGCATTCTCTCGAGCCGAGACTTCTCACCACTTTTGGTGTGCATGCTCAGGCAGTTCGCAATCCTTGTCCGTCGTCACATATGATCTTCCTTTCTCTAGGGATCCTGTCTTTGTTTTTGTGTGTGCTGGCCCTGTACACTGGGACATATTTGTCACATGTGGCTTGTATTATGGACATGAAGTGTTTTTTTGTTTCATGTTAATGTCCGGTGTGGAGAGACATTTAGGCCAATCCTGTTTGAGGATCTCTTTCTCAATCAACTTCCAGTTTGCTTTATGAAAGTTTAAGTTGGAGAGATGGTGGATGCTTCGTATAGGCTGTGTGTCTACGGGGGCTTTTGGTCCATACATAGACAGCTCTATTATGTTGTGATCCGAGATCATTGTCGGCATCACTTTAACATTATGGATAATATCCATATTGTCTGTGAAGCAGAGATCCAGTATATTATCTGCCCTTGTTGGTTGCAGAACTATTTGCTACATGAAAGAGGCATATATATATATATATATATATATAGATATATATATATATATATATATATATATATATATATATATAAAATGTGTGTGTCATATACATATATGTATATATTATATGGTGTGTGTGTGTTTTATAAATATATGATATATATATATATATATATATATATATATATATATATATCTATATTGTGTGTGTGTTTTATAAATATATGTTATATATATCTATATATTAATATATATATATGTGTGTGTGTTTTATAAATATATGTTATTATATATATATGTGTGTGTTATATACATATATGTTATATATATTTATATATATATATGTGTGTGTGTGTGTTATATACATATATGTTATATATATATGTGTGTGTGTGTTATATAAATATATGTTATATATATATGTGTGTGTGTTATATAAATATATGTTATATAAATATATGTTATATATATATATATATATATCAAAATAAGCAACAAGAATGACTCCGGTAATTTGGTACGATCGTTTCGTACTACATTAAATGTTGTAAGTATTACAACAGATTTAAAATGCCGAGTACTCATCAGCCAATTATAGAGGTTTTCCATTAATACAAAAATATTCATATCAAGTGGCAACATAAAAGAGAAGGTAGATACATAGACAAAAATGTGGATTTAAATTTTAATATATATATATATATATATACAGTTGCGGCCAAAATGTTCAGAATGGCATTGTTTTCGTCAGAAAAGTAAGTATAAGTTTTTATCAAAGTTGTTTTATATTTTATAATTTTCACAGACAATAAATACGATATTATTTGTTATTGCCTGAGATTTTGGTGTAATTTGAGAGGATAATACAAAAGTTATGAATGATTTAGTGATTTACTGCAAAACCCATGGCGGCCAAAATGATCAGAACGGTTGCTTTTACTCTGTGTTTTATCATATTTAACTGGCGAACTCTAATGTTTTGAATTTGTTTACGTGACGGTTCGTAAACATTAGTAAGAATATTTGCTGTGTACTTTGTTAATATAATGCCACTTACTCCGTTACCAATTCGTCAGCAGATTATTAAGCTTCGAAGGAAGGATAATTTAAGTATTGGATCTATTGCAAAGATTGTTAACAAGTCTAAAAGTGTTGTACATGGTATTCTTAAGGTCTACGCTGATTGTGGTTCGTGTGAAGCAAGAAAGCTTACAGGTAGGCCAAGAAAAACGACCAAGAGTGAAGATCGTGCTATGGTAAAGTTGGTTAAAAAGGACAGATTTAAAACTGCTGCTGCTGTTTCTCGGAAAATGAGCATTGTATTAAAGAAAACGATCTCTCGAAAAACTGTGTCTCGTCGTTTAGTTGAACATGACCTACAAGCAAGAGCACCTGCAGTGAAGCCACTGATCAGCTCCAAGAAAAAAAGTGTCGTCTTACTTTTGCAACCGAACATGTGTTGTGGTCTCAAGAAAAATGGCAAACGGTGCATTTCAGTGATGAATCTAAGTTTATGTTATTTGGCTCAGATGGGAAAAGGTACGTTCGTCGAAAAATAGGTAAAAGATTGTCGCCTAAATGCCTTAAGACTAGTGTTAAATTCAGTGGAGGAAGTGTCATGATTTGGGGAATGATATCTGGAGATGGTGTGGGCCCTGTGGTGCGATTACATGGAAAGTTAAATGCAGGAGTGTATAAACAACTTGTAAAAGATCATGTCTTGCCTGTGCTGAGAAATTCAACTAAGCGACCATCCATATTCATGCAGGACAATGCCCCATGTCACAAGGCTAAGGTGGTCATGAACTTCCTCAAGGCTGAAAAGGTTATTGTTATGAATTGGCCAGCTCAAAGCCCAGATCTCAATCCTATTGAAAATGTGTGGAATATTTTAGGAGAACGTTCGAAAGCCAGAAATCCTAAAACAACTGAGCAATTATGGAATGTCCTTCAGGAAGAATGGAATAAGATCACCCAGCAAGAAATTGAAAATTTAATTTCCTCATGCAGTCGAAGATGTCAGAGTGTGATTGAAGCTAAAGGGCTTCACACTAAATATTAAATAATTCCAGTATTCTCCGTCATTTTCGATTATTTTTTCAACCGTTCTGATCATTTTGGCCGCCATGGGTTTTGCAGTGAATCACTAAATCATCCATAACGTTTGTATTATCCTCTCAAATTACACCAACATCTCAGACAATAACAATTAATATTGTATTTATTGTCTGTGAAAATTATAGAATATAAAACAACTTTGATAAAAACTTATACTTACTTTTCTGACAAAAACAATGCCGTTCTGAACATTTTGGCCGCAACTGTATATGTTATATACATGTTTATATATATATATATATATATATATATATATATATATATATATATATGTATATGTATATTTATATATGTTATTTGTATATAGGAACGTCAACCTATATATAAATTCGCCGCCACGCCAATATTTTTACTAAATATTGGAGGCCTGTTGCATCGCAACAGCAAAAGCAAAATGTTTTTCCTGAAACACTTCGCTACATGCAATCAATCCCTATGCATAGAACTGTCATACACAAATACAGTATGTAACATTCTAATTATATACATAAAACAACACAATATAGTCATATGCAATACATATTGCCCACAGGATGCTCCAAACCACATAGGCCAATTTAAAGATTGCCTCACAAGAATTAAAGTAATCCTCATAAAACTGGGACATCTTGCAAGTGTGTTTCTTATGAGTGATTTCAAATTCCCCAATGTTAAATAGCCCGTAGGCCTCATGCCCTCAGGAATGACTCATTGCAAACAAATACAGATGGAGTCCCTACTCAACCTCGCCAATGCTCTATTCATGGAGTATGTTGTGCTCAGACCAACTAGGGTGATTAACATTTTGTATCTCTGCTTCACAAACAATATGGACTTCTTTCATTATGTGAAAGTGACGCTGACATTAGTTTCGGATCACAACATAATAGAGCTATGTATGGACCCAAAGTAGCCAGAGCCATACAGCCTAAAGGAAGCACCCAGAATCTTTCCAATCTCAACTTCCACAAAGCAGACTGGAAATCGATCCAAAAAGAGATCTTCAGCCAGGACTGGCCGAAATGTCTCTCCACACAGGACATTGGCATGAAACTAGAATAGTTCGTGTCTTATGCAAACCGTATGCCAGAAAAATGTCCCAGAGCAGAAGGCCAACACAAAAAGGAACAAGGTTCTAAGGGAGAGGAAGATCCTAATGAAACGACGGACGAAGGTTGCAAATCGCTTCAACCAATCCCAAAAGTAGTGAAAGGTCCCGCTTAAAAACAAAACTGATGGAGATTGAAAAAAGCCTACAACAATCTTGTGTAGGTTATAGCAGACAAAGAAACCTGGGTTATAAAAAAATATCAAGTCAAACCCAAAGACTTCATTTCATTATGCCAAAAAACAGCCTCAGTACGCTGCAAAATTGGACCCCTCTTCCAAAAGGATGGCTACCACACAGATAACACAACCAAGATCAGTGAGGTACCGAATGACCAATTCAAAAGTGTCTTTACCACACCGTTGGAACACAGACAAGTGAACGAACGAACCAGTGGGTTTCTTTACCGTCTCAGTGAGGCAGTTACGACGGATTACATCGACATTGCTGATGAAGATATAATACTAGCCATAAATGAGGTGGACGCAGACTCAATTAATTCCATTATCTTATATAAAAATAAAATTTGAAAATTTCACTATTATCATGGTAGCTCTATCATTGCTGGACATTATTCACATGTAAAACGTATGTTTCCAAACGTTATCCTCCATATGACCGGTAACATATTAGGTGAACTATAATTTCGGATGATTGTGTATTAGACCATAAACAGAAAGCACCATTTATTGAGTAACTTTTAGTAAGCACAATCTATGCAGAAGTGACATGACTTTGTGGATAGGATATTAGACTAACTGCAATGAGGTAGGATTTCAAAATCGTTGCTGGAAGTTCGTTGCATTTTGGGGCAGATAATTTTACTTTGCTTCATTTTGATGTAGTTATCACAAATAGCTACCACACACACATTATATATATATATGTGTGTGTGTGGGGGGGGGGGGAAATATTTAACCTCATATCAATCTGCCACCTCGCTATTATATTGAGACCGTTATTCCGATGAGATATATATAATGGTTAGTGTATACTACAACCTGTTTTGCATTAAACTGCTCATATTCATGGATGCCCATCGTCGCCGATAGCTTAAAGGAGCCTCCACATGATCGCTCGACCTGCTTGTAATAACCAAATTTCCTTTCAATTCCACTTACTGTCATAAACAAGTTGATATCTATTACATTTGAATAACATGGTATCATAAATACAATGACTGAATAATAGAGGTGATAATCACAACTGGAACACATCTACTTAGTCAGGACAGATCTGCGACTATGCAACAACAATCCTTTAAACACAAGCCCTTTCTGTAGGAAGTCACTTAACTCGACACAAACAAATCGCTCGTACTTTATTGATCATTTAACAGAATTTGATATCAAAAATTCCAATGCTAAAAGCATTGGAATCTCTAATATGAATTTAATAACACTGTAATTTCTATAAATAGGACAAACCTAAGAATAATGATTATTATTAAAACTTCGTCCATCTCAAGGCTTACGTTCATTACTTGCATTCATCAGCTTTATGTTTTCTAAATTAACAATGTTAAATCAATATTGATTTCTTACATTAGTGCCAAGACATGCATTTATAGAGACGGGAGCTCATTCGATCTAGTCGACTCCAATTCATTACTGGAACATGTTTTACCTACCCTAGAGAGATGAAAAGCAAAGTCAACACTTCTAGAAGTTGATCTCGAAGACCTGTTCAAATATTGGTTTCAAATTTTCACACAACCCCAGCAGTTTCTGTGGAGAGAGTTAAGTCAATGACATTGATTCCAGTGCTTAACTGGTACTTATCTCATCCACTCATAAAAGATGAAAGGCAAAGTCGAATGCAGAACGGAAAGACCAACCAATGGTTCGGCCAGCTCTGGCCCTGTTCAAATATTGGAAGACATTTTTGTTTGGGATTCTACTGATTCTACCCTCCATCGTCCTTAATGTATTAACAGAACTAAAATGTAAAGAAGGGAGCTGGTGAGTATTTTTCGGTATTGAATATGTAGCTCTCTCTTTCAAAGTTAAAATCCCACTGGAATCGGTTTTGCATTTTGTCCTTTGGGGTCAATCCTCACGTGTCTAACTGACAAATCAATATGCGTGAGTTAGCATTTCAAATACTTGATTCCAAGCCTGTCACATAAATGTTAAGTGTTCAAGTCGGTTTTCATGACAACGAGTTCTATATGAATATAAACAATTTATGCATACATCATAATATTTTTTTAACAAAATAAAATTAGAAATATTCAGCAAAAATCTAAATCCCCCTCTGTCGAAGTACTAACAATGTACTGATGAGGCATGTGAAACTATCTTTCCTTAGTTATGTTCTGTAATGGAATTTTCGTATAATGTTTTACATATTATTTTTCTCATGATTTGGAAAATGAGATAATTATCATATTCACTTCAGATTCAGGAAAGTATAGTTCAATGTGTACCGAACTTTGCCCAATTTCTTTTTAAACATGTTTTTAAGCAATTTTGAAACCGTCTTAACAAGTAGCCATGTATACATACATATGTAACTGCCATTTGTGGAAAACATTACACAGGAAGGGGAAAATCTCAAGTTGAATGTACTAATTAAAAATCAGGAAATATTGACTCCAGTTGAAAATCTTACGAAAGCAAACCTTTACAGCTAATTTTTCCATCATAATCATAGGTTAGCAAGGAAAATTCATGACGAGAGCCATCTACGCCCATTATATGTTTGCTAGCTATTGGTTGAAGATTTTAATACTGAACAGTCAGATGTGGCTGCAGTAGCTACAAGAGAAATTCTGCGCTAGGTTAGGTGCTAGTGTGTCAAACTTTTCCATTATTATACTTTGTCTTCGATATCACCTTTGCGTATGATCTCTAAGGAAGGAGCCTGGTAAATATTCTTTTTTACTTTGACACAAGGCCCGAAATTTTGGGGGAAGGGGGCCAGTCGATTAAATCGACCCCATTACGCAACTGGTACTTAATTTATCGACTCCAAAAGGATGAAAGGCAAAGTCAACCGCGGCGGAATTTGAACTCAAAACGTAAAAAACACGAAATACCGCTAAGCATTTCGCCCGGCGTGCTAACGTTTCTACCAGCTCGCCGCCTGGTAAATATTGTGCCCCCAGACCTCCTGATTGAAATCAATGGCAATCCACCGGTAATGATAAATATGACAGACACCAAAGGATTTCTTCAGAGTGCCCTTATACATTTGTTGCCCATGTTACATGGTGACTACTGGATAGTTCATTATGCAGCACAGAAAATTTGCCCTACCCTGTGCAGCATGACCTTGTTTGTGACATCCATCTGACTGAAGATTTCCATATAGGTAACGAAGTTACCAGCAACAGAGTCATCAGCATTGAAATTACTCCAGTTGATATTGAGGATAGCGCGAAAGCAGCGCCGGGGGACGAGCTCAAAGTGCCCTCGGTAATGATGGTAGGTAATTCATGGCCCGGAGCCATACAGCAGGAGATCACTCGAAAGTTTCTATACACGCTGATCTTGATGTCTTTCCAAAGAGGTTTACAGTTTCAGACATTTATGTACAATCTACCAAATGCTCTATTGTTTTGCCAGTCTGTTGAGTTTTTGTCGATCATTGCATCTGATGAAATGATGCCCACTGTACACCAAGTAGTTGAACTGATGAACTGTCTTTACCTCTGACTTACCAATGGAAATGCAGCAAATGTGGTAACATTCATGAGATATGGGTTGATGAAGACCTTTTGTTTTCTTCAAGCTGTCCTCCAGACTGAAGTGCTCGATATTTTCTGAACTTTCTGAACACATAACAAGCAAATTGGTCTCGACTCAACAGAGATGACTACTGCAAATATCATACGTGAAGCCAATTCAAGATCTTTTAGCAGGTCATCTTCAGAGTGTGAGATCCAAACTGCTTAAAATGTGGTTTAAAACTCCGCTCCGGGTAATACACAGTTTACAGGATTGAAATCTATGTTGGGTTTATGTACTAGTATTCCCCTTACTATTCTGTTGGTCGTCTGCAAATTAATAAGTATTTGCATTTATTGGCGCAAGCAAACCTTACGCTGTGCTGATAAATATATCGCATAGTCAACAGAAAATACGACAATAGATGAAATTTACAAACTCATTTAACCACACTCAGAGACAATCAACAAGATATAACTACTACGTGTGTAACAAGAAAATGTTCTGCTTTTAAAATAAGCAAGGGTATTGAAGACAAATAGGATAATTATTTGATATCAAATGAGGTGTATGAAAACACCAGGAAAGACAAAATAATAGCAAATGAATTTAAGAATCGAAAAATTGTGGAAGTACGATTTCAGAATAGTTCAAACGTTACAGTATAAATCCAATAAGAACTATACATGCCATGTATCCCCCGTCAGAAAATTAATTTGCAAAGATTCAAGTTATTCTGCTTTTTGTTTCATTTTTGATCAGTTTGTTGAAAATTACAATTGTTTGAATTGATTTTAAACAGCTAACTAATCAAAAACTATAGGTAAAAAGTGAATATTTTTAAAATAGGCGTAAAGTTCTTACTTCCGACCATAAGCACTATGGGAAATATATTTGTTCTAAGTTATAAGGGAAAAATCTCAGTTGACTCACGTACAACGAGAGATCAGAGGTAAGTAATGTAAGTAATATTTCTGAGAGAACACATATGTGTACATATTTATGATGTATAAATCTAATTCTGTATAATTTTAGTCTTTAAAAAATGTATGAGTATAGATAAGAAAGTATATTTTACAAAATAATTTAAATTTAGTTTGTTATAAACATTCTTGATATGCGTGGAGCAAATTTTACGTCCATTATTATACATGGAGTTAGAAGCAAGTGAGTTATATTGTGTATTCGTACATAATTATCTAAATTCAATGTAATTAAATAGTGAGTTATCATCTAAAAGAAATATTTGTGCAATGTATATCTAAGATTATCTCATATTTCATATATATATATATGTGTGTGTGTG
>NC_043000.1:67139009-67184009 GCF_006345805.1 Octopus sinensis | reverse complement strand
ATATAATATATATATATATATATATATATATATATATATATATATATATATATTATATACATATACAAGTGTATATCTATACACACGCACACAAGTGTATATCTATATGCACACACACAGATACATACACACACAACACATACATGTAATTGGTTACAACACATGCGACATAAAGAAAACAACGTAACACGAAAAAAAAATCACTTCTAAAAATTAGTTACCGTACATCCGTTTTATATTTTTTTTCACACGCATTTTATTTCATTTTCTACTTCAGCTTTAATTTTCTGCTATTCTTTAAATATGTTCGGTGAGACCGACATAAAATCGGATAAATCCACTGAAGTTGAGGCTTGTTTCTCAAAAAGAAAAGAAAGTTGGCAGAGTGGTAGAGTCTGTAAAACGACGTAAGTTGAAGTATGTCTGTATACACACACACACACACTATATATATATATATATTTTTTTTTTTTTCTTTTTCAGGATATAAATTTCTAATGGGAAGCATTTCAGTGAGAGAAAGAGAAGGGAGGTAGAGATAGAAAGAGGATATGTGTAATTGAATGGTTGTGGAGTGGTAAGTTACGTAGTCAGTAATGGCGAGACACTATTGATATGGTCATAGTGTACACTTACCGCTGCTCTCTATTCTATTGTCAGAAATACCACGGCTGGGTGCAGATTTCGGCTCTGCTGTGCTATGTTAACCATTGCATATTGGCACAGAATGACACTCACTCACCTCGATAGGTACTTAATTTTATAGATACGGAGGAATGAAAGACAAAGTTACCCTCGGTGGGTTTTGAGCAGAGAACGTAAAAAGCCGAAACAAATGAAAAAATATACCTGGCAATCTTTTCTCGTATATATGTGTGTGTGTGTGCATACATTTATATACATTCATGCACGCGTACACACATAATTGTATACAAAAATACACCCACATATGCATTCATATTCACGCACACAAAAAAATAAAACTAACTATATATATATATATTATATATATATATATATATATATAAATGAATTTGTATTAAAACACCTCTCCCACATATAGTATATATACTCATTACTTGTTTCAGTCATTTGACTGCGGCCATGCTGGAGCATCGCCGTTAGTCGAAGAAATCGACACCAGAACTTATTCTTTGTGAGCCTAGTACTTATTCTATCGGTCTCTTTTTCTGAACCGCTAGATTTCGGGGACGTAAACATACCAACATAGGTTGCCAAGCGATGGTTGGCGGGGGGGGGGTACAGACAGACACTCAAACATATATATGCCGGACTTCTTTCAGTTTCCGTCGACCAAATCCACTCACAAAGCTTTGGTCAGCCAGAGGATATAGTTGAAGACACTTGCCCAAGGTGCCACACAGTGGGATTGAACACGGAACCATGTGGTTGT
Organism: Octopus sinensis; assembly: GCF_006345805.1. Lineage (NCBI taxonomy): Eukaryota > Metazoa > Mollusca > Cephalopoda > Octopoda > Octopodidae > Octopus > Octopus sinensis. The sequence continues at coordinate 67,182,595 of NC_043000.1, read as the reverse complement.
GAAGCAAGCTTCTTGCCACACCGCCACTCCTGCACCTATATAATATGTGTGTGTGTGTGTGTGTGTGCGCATATATATATATATATATATATATATATTTGTAGGCGCAGGAATGGCGGTGTAGTAAGAAGCTTGCTTCACAACTACATGGTTTCGTGTTCAGTCCCACTGTGTGGCACCTTGGGCAACTGTCTTCAACTATATCCATGGACCGACCAAAGCCTTGTGAGTGAATTTGGTAGACGGAAACTGAAAGAAGTCCGTCATATATATATATATATATATATATATATATATATATATGAGTGTCTGTGTTCCCCCCCCCCACAATCATCCCTTGGCAACCTATGTTGGTGTGTTTACGTCCCTGAAATTTAGCGGTTCAGCAAAAGAGACCGATATAGATAGATAGATAGATATATATATACATACATATATACGTATGTGTGTGTGTGTTTCCTTTCAGTCATATATCCAAGGACAAGGAGATTCACTTCAGTGTTTGGATGAGAAACTCAACCTCACCTACCTTGGTGTCGTCCATTAGTGTAAAACCGATAATATTACAGTTAATTACTATTAATAAACGACAGCGCTGCTGGTAAAGTAAAAATATAATACACATTATCAGCGTCGAACGTTTTTTGTTTTTTTCCGAAACTAATAGCAGACGTTACAAGCTTCCTAAATTGGCAGAGAATATAAAAAACAAAAACAAAAACAAAAACAAAAAAAGAAAGAAAACATTCGCAGTCCTGTTTCTTGTTATCTTGTATTCATGGATACCCGAAAGAGATTTATTTTTAGTGAATACTTAGTTGTATGTATACAAGTTGCTTTTCCGGAGAGAATTATATTACTTTTCTATGCATTTGTAGATATGCGCACAAGCGTGAATGTTTTTACTCAACTTTTAGAAAGACGTGAATAAGTATTATTTTGTCAAATGGACTATTCAGTTTCAGTGGTAAGGCGTGTTTTATATATTTACCTGAGCTTATTTTTTGTTTTACTTTTTCCTTCAGTTTTAAGAGAAGTAGCGCATTCATACTGACTAGATAATAGACGAATTATACACACACACACACACACATCTATAGATTTCTTTATATATTCGCAAGACTTAATGCATACCTTACATGAAATACTGAAACTTATAAAAGTATTTTTTTTATAATGCTGGCAGGGTGTTAAGAGAAAGACTAAACCTGTTATTTTTTCATATATGTAAGGTTGAAGTGGCTACTGCTACTTGCCTATATAGATCCATGTATACTAAACACGACAAACCAACGAACCTCGACAGTTTTTATAGTACTTTCGCATTTTTGCCTCAGTGAACCATAACCACCTAGTAGCTCGGTAGAATGGGCCGTTTTCTATTTAGATATATTTAACCAAACACCAGCGGGTTAATTGAAAAAAAAATATGAATAACTGAGTGTTCCATTTTTTTTTTTTTTGGCAAGGTTTTAGATTTTCGTTACTCCAAATTAGACGTGTTGAGATTTAATCACAGATCATGTTAATTTTTTTTCCTAAATATTTCAAATTTTCGAAATTTAATGCCCTTCAATCAACAATTCGTCTTTTCTTTTTTGCCTATTTTAAAATGTATTCTAAATTATTTATGGAACACAAAACTGCAGCCATTCACCTAGCAACTGAACAATGATGTCTTCACACTTTGTTATTCGCAAAGAAGAATGATCATATGCTATTTGAAATTATATAGTATCGAATATTAATCAGTACTTACTGAACTGAACCAGAAGAATTTGAATTTAGAAATATTGGAGTTAAAAATTAAATCCTGTAAATTATCTTGTGCAACTATTAACGTGTGTGTGTGTGATCATATAAATATGTAGCTTTCTGTTGCAGTAAAGCTTATAACTACTTGTTACGGATGCGATTCATAGCCATGTGATGTATTATCCCATAATCCCCTAATATCATGAAAAAAAAAAGAAAAAAAGGAACTGAAGTCTTTAGTATACAAAGCGTCCGTATATGATTTGTACATGTCTGTGGAAATTTTATTCAACACCGTACAGCAAATAAGTTGGTGCATTTGCAAAGCGCATCGTTTCCGAGGTTCTGTATCACTTAAGAAGACTTATACAGTAAGTATTTTCTTAGCATTTTTCAAATTCAATCAGACGACCTGCCAGCTACTATGTAGAATAGTATGAAAATTAAAGGAACTACATATATATTAAATCTGACATAAAATAGTGAATAAACACGAAACACTCTCTCTCTCTCACACACATTCAATTTTGTAATTTCAGAACTCTCAAAACATAAGGTGGCTAACATTGAATTTGTTTTAACTCATATATACACAAAGTAAGATATATATATATATATATATATATTATATATATATATATATATATATATATATATATATATATAGAGAGAGAGAGAGATAAAGAGAGATATATATATAGAGAGATAAAGAGAGATATATATATATATATATAGGGCAGAGAAAGATACTTTTGATAATTTAGGATCGACATCTTGGTAAAACTTATCAGAAATAAATATGAAGCTATTCAAGAAATATTACGTTTATAAATATTTCTTTAAATTCACAGAAACATCAAAATAAATGTTAGACTAAGGACTTGATAATGTCGAAGCTATGCCATACACAATTATTATCTCGCAATAAGAAATTGTGTTTTAGTTCACAAATGGATAAGGAAGTGCCCTAAATAAATTTAGCCAAGCAAAACTCAAAGGTAAAAAAATGCAAGAGAAAATCCATCCTGGTTCTCTTTGCCGTAGGAAAATGAAAATCAGCACTGAATTACTTTGCATAATGCAAAGGCCATGAGAAAAGGTTTAAACAATATTTTTCTTATTTAAAAATATACATTAACTGCAACATTCCTATTATAATTAATAAATTACAACAACAAAAAATGGCGTAATCACTCACCAAGACTTCCACTTTTCAGATATTGGCATGCTATAAAAATGTTTGCATTACACATGCGCATTAGCACGACTTCTGACGTGGACAAACCTAATACCTCAAATCATGATTCATATCATATATATATATATATATATATATATATATGTATATATATTATATATACACACACATAAATGTATATATTTGTGTGTGTGTGGATAAACAGTCGTTAGCGCGCGCGCACACACGCACACACATTATGTGTGTATGCTAAACATTAATGGATGCGTCTATGCATAATTCGGTTCTTTAAACACATATTCAGTAAAGAAAATTAGCAGGTCTTCCTGTTAGATAAATATCGATCTAAAACCTGGAAATTGAATAGATCTTAATTTATAAATTCTCTCACGTCGTAAAGACGTCCCCGCCCCAAAACGCCCAGCATTTTGAAATAGTGTTTCTTTGAACTCTGTTGTTTTTTAGCCCCAGTTCAGTTCTGCTTCAGCAGACCTATGATAAATGGCGTCCCATATGTGACCTTCTCGCCTTTTTGTGAATTACGGCTTATGCTTAGACTCTGCCCAGCTCTGCTAAATCGAGCTTTTGATTAAGCGGCATTGCATCCTTATCCATTCTGCTTCTTAGACGAACCTAGAACAACGCTGTTTTCTATGTCCTTTAGATGAAGCACTAAAGTGATAAATACTAGGAAATGTGAGGGGAGAAAAATAATTCACATCCACGAGATAAGCTGCTAGAAAATATCTAATACATAGTAACTTGTTTATCTTATCCCTCTCATCACATTCTGTATGTCTCCTTCTGTCTCTCTCTCTCTCTCTCCCTCACTCACACACACACACACACAGAGTTCCCCGCTTGTTTTGTTTTCATGGTTATTTAAAAGAACAGAAAACAAAACAAAAATTCTAAAATGTGTATGTCGACATGCCGAGTAAATTAAGATTGTTTGCTAAGATTCTTTCAATTAACAAATCCAATTGATCGTGAACCGAATCTCCCATAAAAGCAATTCCACTTGGCTTATACTGCTAATGCCCATGGAAAAGGTTTGGAAGTCATAGTAACCCCCTCCCTTCTTGTGTAAATCAGATGTCTTGTACCTAGCCAAAAAGAAGTTGACATCATGCAATAAATAAGGAACCAATCATGATATAAAGACGTTTATTGTGAAAATCTTTGTCTCATTCTTTTCTGTTCCGTTTCATTAGATTCAATTTCCTACCCTGAAAACAGCGCATTCAGCCTCTGATAGAAAGCGTATATTGATTTTTCTTATATTAAAAAGGGATTCACGGGATAGAAATTTTCTAGTGGATTTTCTTACCGGCCATTCATTTACTACAATTTACTACTATACAAATCTGATATCTTCACACATTTCAATAAACAAGCAAGGTAAAAATTTTACATAGATATTTATATAACTAAGAATGTAAGATAGCGTTACTCGAAATAAATGCGACTATATTTTGCGCTGCGGTTAAAATTATCGCAAATCTAATGTGAAACTAAAACGTAGCTGAATAGTAGTGCTATTCATTTAATATTCGATCAACAGCATAGTATTGTTTCCAGTCCTGTCCACTTCTAAATATAGATAAAATAATTCAATGTAAATCTCTTTAATGTTTCTTAATTATAAAAGCAAAGTGTTAGAATAAATAAATTTTTACAGCGAAATAAATATCTTTTAGAAAAGTTTTTAAGACAATTAATGAAAATAGAACTTAAATAGTAATAATATTCTAGTTTGAAAAGCAACACATGGCCACTATTGCTGTTGAAATAGACACTCGTGTATAAATTCTTAACGTTATTTTCTTTGATGTTCACAAGATAATAATATACTATTTTAAGTAAATATTGATTTCTAACATTTGTTCAAAGAATGAAATTTATTGGAAAATAAAAAAACAATTGATTAAATCAACCAAGCATTGATTTTGTCGGCTCCAGAGAGATAAAATGTAACGACGCTACATCCGGATTTGAATTCGGGACGTAATTAATAATCGCAAGTCATTTGTCCAACTCTGTCTGACTGCTGTCTACCTCTGTTTTTCAAATCGAATGTTGTTCCGAAATAAATATTTATAATGCAAGAAATAGGGATCTGTTTAACTTTTGTCTTGATATTTATTTCACAGGTACAACTAACTGTTCTTCGTATATCTCAAATATCCGGCTGTACATGCATTGAACCTTGCGTACCGCACTGGGAAGCATCAGCTCCATTTCAAAACATAGAAGATAGCCAGCAAGAAAACATCACATGATTCACGAGCTTCCACGTCTCACAAATTGTAACATAGCTTTCTGGGTTAAAAAGGGATTTTTACTAACTTTAACGAATCCTCTTAATTTTAGCATCTTGGAATTTGTTACCTATTTTGCATTCAGTTCCACTCAAAGCACACACACACACACACACACAGACTCTTTCCAAACTACCTCTTTTTACACAACCACATGCTTCACACCCTCAAGCACAAAATTGTTTACTTCACTTTAATTCAACAATTATCATCGTTAAGAAATTCAAATCCAGAATTTTCAGCATCGAAGAAACAAATTTCAGTTCGCAAAGTAATAAAATATACTCTCACATAGAGATGCAAATTGTCTGCACTGTAGGGAATGCGATTTTATGTAATTCACCACAACGTTGTCCATCGTCTTCAGGAGACCAGCTGGTAGAGATTTTGACACCAAAAGTTCGGGGTGAATCATGCAATGTACAATTTTAACTTGTGAAGGTTTGTTTTATAATACATGAGCCACGAAGCCTATTTTTTCGATCGTGCATGGATGGAGCGCCATCAGGGCGAACGCTAATACAAGTTTTCCACTGCATCCCTCTCAATACATTTTGGTTTACCAGGTTAAAGTCATATTTTCCTGTCGTTCTTTCCTTCAATTCACAACGAAAGAAAAACTGATTTATGATTTTACCACCTCTGATGATTCACAGAAATGAAATTAGTTGAGCTTCGTTACTGATGTTGTAAGGCCCACAAGTTTTCGAGTTCATTTTTTGCTTCAGTGAAATCTTGGCGAAGCTGATCATCATTGTCTCACGAAATGTCTTGAATTTTACGAGAAATCATGTGTGCAGGCAAAGGAATGGTCTTAATTTGTTTGAAGGTTTGTCCTTCTGCTGGGATAATTTGTTATTAAATGACACTGAAGTTTACTTGGATCCATCGCTTCATTTGAGAGTGTTGTTAAATTATACAAAAGGGAACCGAGTTGTCTTTTATCCGATAATATAAAACCATATTGGATGTAATTTTCATTACATTTTCGTTTTGATGAGGTGGACTTTCTATTCTGGTGTTCGTCTCGTTTTTTATGACTCTCTTTCTCATTTTTCTGGGGTGTCAATAAAAATTCGTCCATGTTTAAATCTAAAATTAAAAATCGATTGAAGTTAACGTAAAATAATTCATGTAAATTATAAATAAATCAAAAATTAAATCTTCTTGGACTACTATACAACTTACTTACAATCCCGGTTTACATGCAAAAATGTAATATTTTTTCTACTCTAGGCACAGGGGCCGAAATTTTTTGGGAGGGGCCAATAGATTAGATCGACTCCAGTACGTAACTGATACTTAATTTATCGATCCCGAAAAGATGAAAGGCAAAGTCGACCTCGGCGGAATTTGAACTCAGAACGCAAAGAGAAGTGTAACATATTATAGCAAATGTTCTGTCCGTCGTGTAACGTCATTTATATTTACCATATTTTACGATTTATATAAATTTATATTTACGCTCGAACTATGCAAATGTTCTTGGATCGTTGTTTCTCGAAAATCCCGAAATTACTTTCCGCGGCACAGTTTGACAAACACTGGCTTAAACGAATACAACATTGCTATTCGATAGACGTATATCAAGTTACTCAATTGTTACACAATGTGCACTACAGTTTACTGAATTGGTATTAAAATATTTTTGCATTACATACAAACTAAATACTTAAAACATAATCTCAACTAGCCAAATGGTAGCCTCACATTACATCTTTCCCTCCTAGGAAAGACGAGTTGATTAAAGATGGAATTTTTTGATCACAGGATTGCTCAGTCAAAGCTAACTTGACCAAACAATAGTACAACTATTGTGTGTATGTATCATACACACACAGACGAAAGGAAGTGACATTCAACGCATTTGGAGTTACATATATCTATTTAGTAATAGTTTGATCCAGTTCCACGCAGTTTAGTTTCGTAGAACGAACCTAAACTGTCAGACAACAAAGCAGATACGAGACAAATTCAAGGTTGGCCTCTATTGGTCAACTCAGTTCTCGAAGTTTTATTGGTCCGTCTGGATGTGACATCAATTTTTTTCTTAAGTTTTTATATTCGCGTAGTCGGACAGGATGTTGGTAGGTACTCGTCACCGCTAAGTCTGGAGATGGCAGTATAATTTCTTTAGTGACATCAGTTCATTGCATTTGATACTACACATGGCAAAGCGATAGTTGTCGCAGGTTAGTGAAAAACTAACACCTGGGATTAACTACCTTGCTCTTGTGTACTTACAGGTTCAAGGAAAATGCTTTTCATTGGCGTCAGGAAACTCCTAGCTACGCTGCTTAAAACGTCTAGATTGAATGGCGGATTGTACCAAATTATCTTTCTCTTTCTGACTCTCTTCAGGTTCGAGAGTGAAGTTGTGTCCTCCATATATACTATCTTCTCACTGAATTCACTACTCGCTAATGCTTCCCTATAATGCAGGGCAGCCCTATTGAGGATCTCTCTATCCACTGATAGTTAAGAGATTCTTCTACTTATGCCTAGGTTTCTATTTATGACTAAGATTCTAACTATAGCTGGTGGATGGTTGGAGTTTCCTCGTAAGGCTTCCTGTAAGAGTAGTACTTGTCCGTTTTCAGGTCGCGGGTTACATCCAAGAAGTCTACCCATGTCAAGTTGGTGGTGGTTGTTTTAGATGGACCAAATTCTTTGATGATCTTTGTTAAATCCTTCCTGAACTTGTCCTTGGTATAGCCGTTCATGTGGCTTGAGATTGCGAAACTGCCGTCCCTATAAAGGGCTGAGTTATGGAGGTGTGTGCGTTTCTTTAGAGTATCCCGGAGAGAATACCCGACAAAGTCAGCGATCTCAGACCAAGTACCCGTCATAGCTCCCCATAGTCATAAGTAGAAACCTAGACATAAGTAGAAGAATCTCTTAACTATCAGTGGATAGAGAGATCCTCAATAGGGCTGCCCCGCGTTATAGGGAAGCATTAGCGAGTAGTGAATTCAGTGCGAAGATAGTATATATGGAGGACACCGCAACTTCTCCCCCGAACTTGAAGAGAGTCAGAAAGAGAATGATAATTTGGTACAATCCGCCATTCAATCTAGACGTTTCAAGAAGCGTAGCTAAGAGTTTCCTGACGCCAATGGGTCGCCTTCCTTCTTCACCCAGTAGGAATCCTTGTGAACCAATATTGACTTTCATGATAATTCTAATATCGCTGATATGGTTGAATTGCCTAAAGCCTTCAGAGACAAGGATTTCGACACTGAAAAGTAGAAATCTATGATATCGAAGTGGGTGAACCTACAGACTGCTTTATTTTGATACCTCTGAACCAATCGATTACTGCGATGCTGCAATCTCATTGGATCAGCCCCGCAGCTTTTCTAATAGCGAACCGTGAATACACTTATTTACTATTCTTATTTCGCTCTTACAGGGTTTAATTAACCGGCATTTAGGAAATTAGTGATGTCGTTTCCCGACTTATAAAACCACTAGACCTGAGTTAACCAATACATTCCTAACATCTGGAAGCGATCTTGGATGTCTCATAACCTGTTATAGATGCCTGACGAGTTAAGTTTGGTCTACCAGCCTACGAAACTAAGTTGCATGGAGCAGAGTCAAACTGTTACATATGTGTGTGTGTGTGTGTGAGAGAGAGAGAGAGTCGAATAAAGTTAAAATATCGTCTGGTTTTCATGTTTTTTATTATGGTATTTAAAAAAATACAATGTTGAAGTGTGTTAAACATTAAAAAAAATATTTTGTAATGTTCATAAAGTTCAATTAGCACGTTCATACGTTTGTCATAAGATTCCAAAATGTATTTAACTGATAGTTGAGTTCTTGACAAAAGAACTCTGGTAGAATACGTGGTCCCTTAACTGGATAATATTACTACGAACAATAATTATTTCAATATCTTTTGATAATGATGATTTCTTAATTTGACAAGGATTTCTAATAATAATTGATTTTGCTATCGATTAACCACTTATCTCAAAACCAGAGATTTTAATCGATAACATCGTTCTTGGTACTTGTACTTTATTTTATCGACTCTGCAAGGATGAAAGGTAAAGTTTACCTTGGAGATATTAGAATTCAAAGCGTTGGGAAAATGGCACAAAATTTTTTGCTATGCTCTAATGATTCTGCTACTCTAATTGTTTCCAATTTAGGAACAAGTCCAAAAGATTTGAGGGGAGGGGTTTAGCGCTAACATCATTCGCAGTATTTGACTGGTGTTTTATTTTATCTACTCTGAAAGGATAAATAGCAAAATTAACCCCGGTGGGATTTGAAATCAGAACGTGAACAGTGGCAAGAAATACTGTAAAGCATTCATTCATTCATACTGTCTTCCAATTCTTCCAACTCACTGGGAGCAATTTCATTGAATTCATTTATGCACCCAGAATAGGAAACGTTAATAATAATGGTTTACAAAACGTATTGGATAGTACAAATAAGCAGTGTGGGTCAGGGACGTTATACAAAGAAGACAATTAAAAAATTTGTGTATAAATAAGGACATATGATAAATAAATAAGTAAACAAATACATATAAAAGATGGATACATAATAATACATAAAAGAGGATATTAAATAAATAATAGCATACTGAAAGACATTTAGGGTTGTCAACCAACACAAAGGGTGATAATCCACTGGTTATGTCAAATTAAAGCATCCTGTGTTCTCCATGCTTGCTACCGTTTGTGCTGGAGTCTCGTGTACCCAAAGGTAACGTTAACATATGCGTGAGGTGAGACAAAAAGCAACCCATATTCTCTGAATACTTCTACTTCAGTATGTGACAATATTGTGCGATTGCTTTTACAAAAAACTCTGGCATTTGAAGTCCTGTATTCTGGCTCTGCTTAGAGTTCTGTGATAAACATCTCAAGGCAATATCTGCCACTTCAGGGGTTCATCTTTCGAAGGACCGCGAATTTTGTGTCCTTTCGTCGTCGTCGTCTTAAGGAGGAACTCCTCACTCTTTTTAGTTTTCTTCTGCTGGGATTCACTCATATTCATTTGATGAAGCTCATAATTTTTTTCCTCTTCCGACAGTTTGGAAACCTTCTTCAGCTCCATATTCCTTTCGTCATAAGACGAGACTAAGGCTCTTCAGTTTATGTTAAGGGGGAAGGGGGGCAAAGTACTGAGTCGTTGATTTCAAGGATTGGGCACCAAGTGACTTCTTCCACCATCTCTGGAATTGTGACCGGTGGTGCTCTGGAGACTGGGGTCTGCTGTTAGCGTTGCTACTGTTCACAAATCTTCAAAAATCGGGAAAAAATGCTGTGAGGCATTCTAACGATTCTACTAATCCTTCAATTGTTGACAGGCAGCTTATTTTATCGACATCGGCAGAGTTAAATGTAAAAAAGGAATCAAGAAAAATTTGAATTTAGAACGCGTGAAGATATACATCAAAGTATTTTTCCTAATCTTTCTCCCACTGAATCATACACCACAAATAATGATTTTATTCTGTTTAGGTAATGAGGTTGTTGATGGTGTAAGGGTTATCAATATTGTTCTATAAGTAGAAAAAAAAAAGAGACGCTCAATCTTTTTCTGAAGACGTGGAGACGGAAAGGCAGAAGGGTCAGTTATGTGTATACCAGCGGGCAGGCCTAAATGCTTACAACAGAATGAACCTTAATAACACCAACAACGGCAAATCCAAAGTCGTGGTGTAAAATCAGAAGATGGATTAAATGTGCAGCCCAAAATGAAGAACAGTCAATTCACAGTTACCGTCTTTCAAATTTCTCTTACGAGGCTTTGGTTGACAAGAGAGAGAAAAAAATCTCTCTCAGAAGACACATGCCGTGCAGTACGGTTGAACCTGAATCTACATATTTACGAACCAAACTTCTTTAACACTGAGTAAGGTTCATGTTCAATCTAACCATCATGTAATTGTTGTATGGAAAACGGGTTATATATATATATATATATATATATGAGAGGGTGCCGAAATGTTCCTGGCTTTAAAGGTGTCACGAAAGGCCTGGCTGGAGGCCCACCCTTCCGAGTTCTTTTACCGGGTATGGGAAAACTGAAGGACTGCTGCAATAAGTATGTGAATCAGAGGGGAATATGTTGAACCTCCTGTATTTTCTTTTACCCAAAACCAGTAACTTTCCAGCACTTCTTCGAGTGTGTGTGAGTGTGTGAGAGAGAGAGAGAGAGAGAGAGAGAGAGAGAGAGAGAGAGAGATAATAGGAGTATCGATAGACTAGGAAATAAATAGCAAAGATGTACTAAAACAAATTAAGGAAAACAGGGAAGGAATCAAACGTACTTAAAATCTAGCAGCGATAATGCATGAGATATACAGGGTGAGCGGACCACATAATGACGGACACTTTATATACTTGTATTTGCTGTAGTCGAAAATATGTTACATTTAAGGAAGGGGACAACGAAAGCCCACTTTACGCCACTGAAATCTGCTGTCAGCTAAGGGCTGCCGCACATACATATACATATACGATGGTGGGGGATGAAAAATCCCTGGCTTTCGGTAAAAAAAAATACAAGAGGATTAGTTAATTATGATTTTATGTTCACCTCTCAGATTCACACACTTATTGCAGTGGTCTTTTAGGTTTTCTAAGCCCTGTAAAAGAACTCGGAAGATTGGGCCTCCAACTAGGCCTTTCGCGATACCATTAAAGCCAGGAACTTCCTCGTGTGTTTATATATACCTGCCCGGAATACATGCATACATTATTGGATGGCCTTTGACAAGTTGTTTTTCATCATAGTGTTCAATTAATCACTGTCCTCTCCTGGCAAGCAACTGGTGGAGTTACCGGTTTAGTCACCGATGACTCGGCCAACGGTTATTCTGGGTTACATGTTACTATTAGCGCTCAAGAGTGACCTGGTATAACACACACACACTTGTGTGTGTGTGTTATTCTCATAAGGAAACAGCATGACACAGTAGATGACAAAGCTACAGTGTACCTGCATTTTCACATGTTTTTAGAAATGTCACATCTATATACATAAAACATAGTGTGTGTGTGTGTGTGTGTGTGTGTGCGTGCGCATGTTCCTTATGGATTCGAAAACTGAGTTACCGATTTTGACGTATGAGGTATCAAAAGATTCAGTAATCTTTCGGCTATCAAATGAAATATGTTTTTGTACAACTCTGTTTTACTACAAAAGTAAACTCGAAAACGAAATCGGGCCGCACAAGTTTGAGGTCATTTTCGGACAATATTTGGATTTGCTTTAATCTACATTGCCAATTTTAACGTTTTCGGTGTCAGAAATGCAGCAATGAAGAAGGTGTGTTATGAGTGCATTTGTGATGCACGAAACCCTAATCATCAACAGAAAATAACCAAAAAACATGACTTTTTGAAACAATTATTGGCACATTTTCCGTCGATAATGGCCTTTGTGCCACAATTAAACTGCCAATGGGAACCTCTTCAGTATTTCAGGATTAAACAATGTCTTTTGTTTGAAGTATTGTGATATCATTTCTTTGCACAAAGCCCCAACAGAAAATTGACTAATGAACGTGTTCTGGCATAATTGTGATCGCTTCTGGCATTACTACCGAAAACAATTTTTCCATATAGATTTTCATGGTAGCAAAGGACTCAAAAATGCCAAAGGAGCGTTCTCGGGTATAAATTCAATAAATTTCCCCAAGGATTAAGCACAGTAAGAACCTATATTCGTTCAAGTGTGGTAAGACATGAAGCAATGACGAAAACCTTTCGAGCCTTTTTGCCTTTAATATTTTTCTCTTTATTTAACCCAATTTATGCAAGGTTGCTCATCGTTATTAGTATATATTCATACTTATTATTCAATCCATAAGCCGCAAATTTCGTAAGGATTTTGCTACAATCTCCCTATTTTTCACAGTGGTTGAGCGTGTACTATAACGCGGGTGATGCGATGGGAAACAAATGTCTAACTTGATAATCTCAATGAATGCACTAAAGCATGTATATGCATGCATGTATGTATATCTTACCAACTCAGTTTTTCTTTCTCCTCGCTTATTTCTGTTTTAATTAGGCAAGTTACCACCGGCCAGAAATGTTCTCTATTTTTGTATGTCTATATGTGTTGTCCCTTTTCTCATTTGGATTCAGTTGTAGTTACCACTCGGTGTTAGAGTTACCGCCTCGGAGACCTAACAAGAAATAAGTTTGAATGACATTTTATAAACTACTATTCGCCTTTATTGTAAAAATTTATGTAACTAGCAACACTGCATTTTCTTAGATCATTTTTGTTTAAAGTGTGTGTGTGTGTGTGTGTGTGTATAAAAAAATTCAGGATTCGAAAGAATCAGGTATTTAAACAGTGAAAGCACCATAGTCGTGTCGGTGATAGCGCTATCTTGTACAAATATACACGCATACACATAATAATGTATGTATGTGTGTGTGTGTATATATATATATATATATACGCGCGCACGTACAGTACCGTTTTTATGCTTATAATGTGTGTGTGTGTGTGTGTGCGTGCGCGCGCGCACACACACACACACGAGCAGATTGTGTGCATGTGTGTGAAATGGACACTGAGCAAACACTGGGCAACGTGCTGAAAGAATTGGCGACTGTCCTTGTTTGTCCTCTCTGTGTTTAGCCCTTGTGGGTAGTAAAGAAATAGGTATTTCGTCTGCCGCTACGTTCCGAGTTCAAATTCTCACGAGAACGAATTCCACAGACATATTTACACTTTATGTAATTTTCAAGTTAACTCTACGTGACACAATATGACGAGGCCGGACATTTCAAATTACGTCTATGTATAGACCACTCGGCGTAATTCTTCACGTTCCATCTATTTAATTTTTTGTAACAAATCTACAGTCGACCTGAGCTTGTGTAGAGGCATTTACCAAAGAAAGATGTTTTTCCCCCACGAATCCAGTCCCTTATTACATTGCGTTGCAAGCGTTTTAATGATTTACGGCCACATAATGAATATATTTGTTCCGCTTAATCACTTACTCGTGCTGATATATAAAGGGTGTACATAAATTGTCTTTACAACTTCCATAATTTATTGTACCTATTAAAGTTGAGATCCATCAATCAACTTCTTTGCATGTTAAATAATTATTAAAAGTTTCTAATATTTCTAATAAAATTTTATTTGCTTATCTTTTATTTATTTTTTTTACTAGTTTCATGCTGGGACATTTGGAAATTTTTTAGTCGAACAAATCGACTCATAGGCTTAATTATTAATAAAACCTGGGTACTTATTGTCAGTCTCTTTTGCCGAACCGCTAAGTTAACAGGGACATAAACACACCAGCACCGGTTGTCAAGCGGTGGTGGAGGCCAGATACAGACACAAGCACGACGGTTTTTTTTTTCAGGTTCCGTCTACCAAATCCACTCACAAGCTTTGGTCAGCCCAGGGCTATAGTAGAAGACACTGGCCCAAGATGCCACGCAGTAGGACTCAACCCTGAACCCTGACGTTGGTAAACAAGCTTATCTTTATTTTACAATTTTTCTTGAATTTTTCAAATTGCAAAGGTAATTTATAGATACCTAATAATAGATAGATAGATAGATACATGCACGCGCACGCACTCATTCCCTCATACACACATAAATGCAAAACAAGGTGGAAAAAATAGTACTCGAATACCAAAAGTAGAGTAATATGGTATTTCATTAAAGGCTAAAGAAAAAAAAAATCTTCGCAAACTGTTACTCAAATTTCTTTTAGAATGATCACAACTATCCGACGAACGTTAACGTAAACTGAGTAAGAGTTTGTGAAGATTGTTTTCGTCTATAACAAACAGTATACACACACACACCTGTATCGACCAGACTGTCTGACCACGTTGTGATAGTCAGCACAATACACTAACCACTCGACCACGGACCTTCACGCACGCACGCGCGCATGCACACACACACACGTGAGAACATACGTGCAATACAAGGTGAAGAAAATAGAACTCCAAAACAAAAGGTAAAGTAAATGTTTTATTGAAGCTTAGAAACACCTTCACGAATTGATACACAAAGTTTCACGTAACCGTTCGCACTACTCACGAGATGGCTATCTTGAATACATAAATACTTTTAAACTAATTGTTCTGAATAGTGACGACATTCTGAAAAAATGTGAAACTGAAGTTTTTTTTAAAGTTTCAATAAAATGATGTAGCTAGCTTACCAACCACATAGCAAGTGTCTCTTGCCTCGGGCCGACCGAAGCCTTGTGAGTGGATTTGGTTGACGGAAGCTGAAAGAAGCCCGTCATGTGTGTGTGTGTGTGTGTGTGTGTGTGTGTGTATGTGTGTGTGTGTATGTGTGTGTGTGTGTATGTATATATATATATATATATATATATATATATTATATATATATATATATATGTGTGTGTGTGTGTGTGTGTGTGTGTGCATGTATGTGTGTGTGTCCATCATTGTTTGATAACTGATGTTGGTGTGTTTGCGTCCCCGTAACTTAGTGTTTCGGCAAAAGAGACTGGTAAGATAAGTATTAGGCTTACAAAGAATAAGTCCTGGGTCGATTTGTTCGACTACAAGTGGTACTCCAGCATGGTCACAGTCAAGCGGCTGAAGCAAGTAAAACAATATATATATATATATATATATATGTGTGTGTGTGTGTTCATACATAGAGTGGGGGCATGTGCGTAAACATTTACTCACACATACATTTTTGAATGTATGCGTGTGTGTGTATGTCTATATATACACATGTGTAAGAGACTCTTTCTGCCTGTTCTATGTATAAATGTATACCGACGCACAGAGCTGCATATAAAAACAAAGACAAAAGCATGAAAATAGGCACGAAAATATAAGCGTATATAAAAAGCCTAGACAGAGAGGGATAATGAAACTTGTGTAAATATATGTGTAAGAACAACTATAAACTTACTTTAGGCAAATATCCAAATAATTCTTCCGAAAATACAATTTCCATATGTTAAGAAAATTATTTATATAGAAACATGTTATCAGAATGACTGCCGGTATGAAGTGATAAGATGTATTCAGTGATATACCACAAAAGCTCACTCACTCATACATTAGTGTCAGCTTGGAAAACATATGCACGGCGCGCAGTAAGCATATGTGGGAAGAAAGCAAATAACCAATCAAAATTGCTACGTGTATTGTTTCATTCACAACTCAATTGATGAACTATGGTCATACGCCCTCTCTCTCTCTCTCACTAAATGTGTGCATATATGTTGATATAGCATTATAATATACACATGTAAATACATCTCTCACTCTCTCATATATATATATATATATACACGCACACATACAAACTCACACGCACATATATACATATTTTCACACACACACACACACAAAATATATATACACACACATATATATATAAACCTATATATATATACACACACACATCTACACACATATATATATATATATACACACACATCTACACACATATATATATATATATATATATATATATATACACACACATCTACACACATATATATATATATATATACACACACATCTACACACATATATATATATATATATACACACACATCTACACACATATATATATATATATATATACTTATATATATATACACACACATCTACACACACATATATATATATATATACCTATATATATATACACACACACATCTACACACATATATATATATATATACCTATATATATATACACACACACATCTACACACACACACATATATATATATATATATATATATAATTAATTCAAATTAATGTACCTCATCTTGAAAAGTGGCAAAATCTTTGTCGGTTGGCATCTGGGATAATTTTAGTAACAAATCAATGAAGTAAGATGCATTAAGAATTTCAATTTTAGAGTATATCCATAATGTTATTGCTTTTACACCTGTTAATTAAATTTATCTGCCCATAAAAGTCAAATTTACTCAACAAGATCAGATAAAATTATATAATAAACCAGTGGTGTATAAAACATCCACTGACAATATTTCAAATCTGTATGTAAAAAATTTACAAAGTTACAAGCAAATATTGTGGACACCCCGCTTGAACCTGAATAATTCAAAATAATGAACAAATAAGCATTATATTTGACAGATTAATATAAACACTAAACATGATTGTAAGTGTTTTTTTTCTTACACACACACATAACACGGCCTCGCTCGGTTGGGACTATACGTGTTACTTTGACATCATCATTCCATAAAATTTGTTTATGGGGAGAAAAATATTGAAAAATATCAGATGTGTGAGTGAGAAAGAAACCAGGACGAATGTTTTGGGATGTGCTAGAAACAACAGCACATTTTCCTCTGAAATTATTGGCATTTTTTTTAAGCGAAAATGTTTTTCTCATGGGTTTTAAGTGCTTAGTGAAAAATAAAAAATGAACAAAATCGTTTCGGACGGGTGGTAAGGGAATAGCGGGAGTAAAAAATAAAAAAATTTCAAATTTTTTTCTTTTTTTGCCTCCCATCATTCTGGTGAAAAACATTGAAAAAATCCCCGTCAAAACAGAGGAATTCCAACTTATGTGGGCCGTCTGATCCGAAACTCCGTTCTCCAGCAACTCACCCCTTTCCTCCACCCCTTCAAAATATTTTGCCTACAAATTTTTTTTGTAATCGTAATCTACACCGTTTGAAAAGTATTAGTATAAAATTTCATTTAAAAATACCTATTCCCCAGAAAATTATGAGGGGAAAAATGGTCCTGTAAACTTTCTGAAACTCCGCTCCCCAAACCCTCGGAAAACGTTTTCCAACAAATCTTTACATATACTCAAGCTACAGGATATAAGCGATTATTTGGTGAAAGTTTCGTTAAATAGTATTCCTTTGTTTGGAAGTTATGAGGCAACAAAGTCTCTGGGGTGTTAAACTATAGTTATGCCTTTTTCAATAAAAGTTAACGCTAACGGATTAACGTTACTTTCGTTACATCTTCAAAGAATTAATGGATTAATGATTAACGAAGTTAACTTTTTGGTAAACGGATTAACGATTAACGAAGTTAACTTTTCGATAAACGGTGCCCACCTTTGCATATATGCACGCGCGCGCGCACACACACAGTCGAACCTCGCAGTACGAGTACACAATTGTACAAGTAATTTGCTGTACGGGCCGAGGCTCGTGGAAATTTTTGTCTTGAAGTACGAGCGGAAATCTGCAGTACAAGCGAGTTTCATACAAGCGACCGCTAGTCGGCGCTGACCTCGCACAAGCTCTCCCAACAAGTGCAGTCTCCGCTCGCTCAGTTCACGTGTTTATCGCGTTGTGGCAGCATCTCTGGGTTGTTGTTTTTTTCCAGTGTTTTTGTTTAGTTTTGTGCATTTTTTGCTATTATTTTATAATAATCAGTTGTGTTACCCATGGGTCCTAAGAAGGTTAGTACAAAGGATGGTGCTGAGAAGAAGAAAAAACTAATTGCAATAGAACTGAAGAAGGAAATCATTGATAAACATAAGAGAGGAGTTCGTGTAGTGGACATAGCACGTCAATACGACCGAAGCACGTCGACGATCTGCATCATCCTGGAGAAATAGGACGAAATCAAGACCGTTACAGCAGAAAAGGCTGTCTCCAGGCTCTCTAAGCAACGCACATCTGTCCACGAAGGATGGAAAAATTGCTTTTCCTGTGGATCAACGAGAAGCAACTCGCAGGGGATACGATTACGGAGACTATCGTCTGCGAGATATCACGAGCGCTGTATGGGGATCTCCTGAAGCCGAACCCTGGAACATCAACGGAGGAGACATCAGCAGATGCATTTAAAGCCAGTCGCGGCTGATTTGATAATTTCAAGAAGAGGACTCGTGCTCATAGCGTCGTCAGGTATGGAGAAGCAGCGAGTTGTGACACGAAGGCAACTAAAGATTTCGCGTAGGAATTCCGTCAGCTTATCGCAGCCGACGGGTACATCGCACAACAGGTATTCAACTGTGCTGGAACCGGCCTTTCTTGAAAAACAATGCTCAGAAGAACCTGCTCAACTGCAGAGGAGAGGAAAATACCAGGTCACCAGCCTATGAAAGATGGGCTAACTCTCGCCCTTTGTGCCGGTGCAATTGGAGACCTGACTACCATTCCGAAAACCCACGAGCGTTCAAGTTGCACAAAATCCTGAAGGAGAAGCTGCATGTCATATGGAGAGCAACGTTAAAGCCTGGGTCACCAGGCAAATCTTCTCCGAGTGGGTCAACTTTGCCTTCGGACCATCAGTGAAAAAGTATATTCTGGAGAACAATCTTCCTCTCAGGGCCCTCCTCATCCTCGACTATGCTCCAGCTCACCCTCCTAACCTTGCAGATGATATCCTAGACGAATTTAGATTTATAAACTTAGTTACCTTTAACGCAACACCACAGCTTTCTTGCAGCCCATGGACCAACAGGTGATTTCTAATTTTAAGAAATTGTACACCAAATATTCGTTTCGTCGGTCCTTTGAAGTCACCGAAAATGCAAATCATTTTCGTGAGTTTTGAAAGGAGTACCACAGCATTGTAAACTGCCTGAAAATCATCGATATGGCCTGGCAGTGTAGAGGAGGACAGAGAAGCGGAGAATGTTATCTTTACGAATGACATAAAAGCAGTGTTGGCAAAGTGGCAGTATGTTTCTGAATTTGTACAAAAATATCGTCCTGAAAATACAGCTACAGCCCGTGTAGTAGCTTATTTAATGACACTACTCTGACGCATTTTCGTGACGTTTTGAAATGGCAGGAAAAGGGAGACTTCTCTTGATATATCTCTAATGAAATGACCTGCAAGTGTAAAAAAATGAAGAAAGTGTGTCCAAAAATGAGAGAGAAAACGCCAGAAATTGTTCTTCCTGAAGTCTTATTGCGAGGAGAATCTCCTTTGAAACAGTAATCTACCTCCTCCCCGCTCTATTGTCTTCCTCACGCACAAATCGTCCCATCTTTGAGGTATTTCAATTAATAAACCTAGTTTACATATTTCGTATGCATTTTCCTTTTTTATAATTGTCATTTTACTTGTAACTACACCCTTTTCTGTTTTAAAACCCATAAAAAATTATTTTAGGGTTGTTTTGCGGACTGGAACGAGCTAATTATATTTGAGTTAATTTCAATGAGGAAAATTTATTTTTAAAACGAGTAAATCGAGCTCAGTCGTGTACACGTATACATATACATACATATGCATAAATATATATGCATTTACTTACACATGTATACATATACACATGTATACAAATATACATACACGTGTATGCATATACCTACACATGTATACATATATACATGTAGACAAATTACCCAAAGAAAACAGCAGCTTCAAAGATAAAGCACAACCTCCAATAATTGATGAGCTCCCGACAGCTCTTGCTCTGAAGAAGTCAGCGGGATTCCAACATCCCCATAATTCCAACATCCCCATAATCAAACGGAGAATTTAGGAATTGAAAACATTTATCAGGAAAGGAAGAATGCCATTAGAATCATTCACTGCATGTTACGTTGATCGGACGAGTGAATACCTTATTATTATGATGCAGGCGTGGCTGTGTGGTAGGAAGTTTACTCCCCAACCACATGGTTCCGGATTCAGTCTCATCGCGTGGCACCTTGGGCAAGTATCTTCTACTACAATCCCAGGTCGACCAAGTCTTGTGAGTGGATTTTGTAGACGGAAACTAAAAGGAAGCCAGTCATATATATATGTATGTGTGTGTGTTTGCTCCATCCAACCCCACATGACAAAAGGACCGATAGGATAAGTACCAAGCTTTAAAAATACAAAAGAACACTGGGACGGATTTGTTCGAGTGAAATCCTTCAAGGCGATACTCCAGCATGGGCGCGGCCCAATAAGCGAAATAAGTAAAAGATAAAAGATCGTGACAAAATAGTAATTATTCTAGAAAACAACCGACCCAAACAATGAACTATATAATTATTCTTTCATAACACGAACAATAGATTTCCGTTAACACTTTCTTTATTGACTAGCGTAGCATGTAGGCCGGTGACAATATGAGCATTACCAAGCTTTGTTGAGTTAGGTCATATGAATGTAATCATTTGTGTGCTATCGAATAAGTGTTATATTGTTACTAGCAGTTTTATGTTGAATAAACCCTTCAGAAAAGGCAGCTTTCAGTTGCACAATAATACAATTTATTAATATATGAACAGGCCAATTTCAAACTTAATCAAACAAAATCATTGTTTATTGAAGCTAACTATATCATTTTAATAATCTTCTATATTAAAATTAATCCTAATAAAAGCTAGAAATTAAATTTAGGTATCCTTTACTTTAGTTTTTCCCCTTAAACGTCTTTAAAACACGGCCTTACATCATCTCTGACTCGTAAATTAATATCTACAAATTCTAAGGCGGTGAGCTGGCAGAATTCTTAACATACCAGACGAAATACTTAGCGGCATTTCGTCCGTCTTTTACGTTCTGAGTTCTCATTCCTCCGAGGTCGAGTTTGCCTTTCATCCTTTCGGGGTCGATAAAATAAGTACTAAGTTGATTACTTGGATCGATGTAATAGACTTACACCTCTCCCCCATAATTTTTGGATTTGTGCCAAAATTTGAAACCACTATCGACGAATGTCAGCCTTTTCTGACCCAGAAGGCGGCGAGCTGGCAGAACCATTAGCACACAGACATTTCTTCCGTGTTTACGTTCTGTATTCAAATTCTACCGAGATCGACTTTGTCTTTCGGAGTTCAGTTGAGCACATGGGTCGATGTAATCAACAAAACCCCTCTTCAAAATTTCAGGCCTTGTGATAAAATCATTTTCGATCTTAAGACTCCACTTGCTATTATCGCCAACTATGTTATATACATACGAATGATACGTACATGAATGAGGATTCTCAACTTCTAATTTGGTGGTTGAAGATGTTTGATCGCTTTGATGTGGTTAGTAGTACAGAGATATTGTTTATAGATGACACGAAGTTCGATTCTCGAAGGCGATGTTACGATTTCTATATTATGTATGCGTGTGCAGTTACATGAACAGTGAGTGTAGAGGTGCGTGAATTAGTTGTTAGCATGTTTGACTCATGGTTGTAAGATTGTAGTTTCGATTCTTGGACCGGGCGATGCGTTGTTCTTGAATAAAACACGTCATTTCACGTTGCTCCAAACTACTCAACTGGCAAAAATGAATAATCCTGCGATGGACTGGCATCCCATTCAAGTGGGGAATATATACGCCACGGAAACCGGCCCTATGAGTCGAGAAGGATCTTTAACCTTTTATAATGTAGTGAGTTGAAAAGCTTCGATCGACGGCGATTTCTCAAGTAGACCTTCAGTTAAATTTTTTTATACATATTTTAAAACTAACTTTCGCGGTTGATAATGAAATTTAAAATGTTAAAGCAAAATCGGACAAACGATTTCTATCAAAATAAAGATCCAAATATTTAATCAAGTTCAAAAATGAAAATTTTTAGTCCATCATCGAATTCAGTACATATTAAAGTTTGATATTTATTTTACTCCCAGACTTTATCGAACCACTAATATTCGAAATATGAAATGACAAAATGTAAACATCTATGGTTTATACTGGTGTAACCACAAAGATGGACATAGGGGCATATATGCATATCGACGTTAATCGACATTTTTGTACCCATTCAATAAATAATTGCTTAAATTTTGTTTGTGATTTTCTTTTTTAATTATTAAAGTACATCTCCCTCAATATATACTTTCTCCATTTGCACGATCACTCGTAGAGCCATTCTAACTCATAAACCGGTGGACAACTGTATAACAAGCATTAAATATGTGGATAGATACCTGGTTACACATTCTATCTTCCTAACAAACGTGCACGAGCCCGCAAAAGATCAGGTAAGGAGTTCTTGAAACGTCATTGAACTCAGGAACGTTAACTGTTCTAAACCAGCACCTCTTTTCACAGAATAGTCTTTATGAATGTCTCTCCACATGTTTTATAAAAACAAAAAGATTTTTTAACTAGACAGAAGCTAATTTTGAATGGTGGTTTATTGACCATATTTTAATTACACTATCCCATCTAGTATGTACATCTCTTTATTTGTGTACCCCCACCTAAGTAAATTTTTATAGATAATTCTAAAGAAAGTGAGGACGTATATAACAAAATTATTGGACTTTGACGCATCATCAGTCACATGTTTTGCTTACTGATAGCACAGTGTCCAGTTCATAATTTAATTCAAACATATTTGATTTTTAATATAAGTATTGTACCTGGTTTAAATATTTTGTTTCTAGTACCTGCTTCATTTGCACTAATGTGAGCTCCCAACATCCCCAAGGGTTGATTTCGCTCAAGCTTAAAACCATTATGGTTTTAATAACCCCTTCTAATAAAGGTACAAAGCTTGAAATTTGGTGGGCAGTGGGGGTGTTAATCGATTATATAGACCCCAGAGTTCACATCAAAAAATTAAAGAATAAAGTCGACCTCGACGTAATTTGAATTCAGAGCGTAGAGTCGTGACCAGAAGTTAGGAACATAGATCAGAAAAATAGATTTTTATATTTAATGCTCAAAGTTATATTTGGTCGGAACGTATATCGGGCATAATTTTAATTTCTAAAAAAATGTTCCAAACTTTTAGCCACAACTGCAGAGACAAACAAAATACCGCTAAGAATTTTGCCCGAAATGCCGTTAAGCATTCTGCCAGCTGATCGCCTTAGGGATACATTTATTAACGTAGAGAGATAAATACAAAATACACATGCCATTGCATTTGACATTATTTCTGCTTAATGTAAATTATGAACGGTAGCTATGCGTGTTAAACCAAATAAAAAATAGAGGGAGAAGACACTGGAAGAATGAATACATATAATTTGTAGCAATTAAATGTAATCATCCTTAACGCGTCGATTGTAAATTAAGCAAAGTACGTACTGACATCAAACATTTATTCCTGTTATGCTTTGCCAGTGGTATTACTTCTTGTTTGTGTTTTGTTTTTTAACGCAAACTTCATGAAATGTATTAATCTCTATTTTCAGAATTCAAGTAGCATTAGTTTATAAAATACCTGTTTATTGATATGTTTAGATTAGTATGATCACAAACAGTAGGGAACATATATAAAAAGTTGTATATAGAGTAGTTAGAGTATTTACCTGCGCCAAAGGAGCGTCTAATCCAGAGATTCGTCTCTCCTTAATCGGAATTAATCCTTTACTGAATGAGATAGGAGACAAGAAATTAAAAATTGTAAAATGTATGACTTTATACTAATTCTCTTTTCACTATATTTTAAATAAATGTATGCTAATATAATGAGCATTTTCTTCGAATCTTTTTTCACCGTTATCCATTGCTTGTAGAATTTCCAAGATATTTCCTTACAAATAACTTTCAGAAGCAAACTTCAAACGAGTCTTTCACTTTTATGTCCGAATGCGCGTCACGACTGACAACTTCCCTTACCAATTAGTTGCAAGGAAATGTTTCTGTCAAGCAACTATTTCTCTCTCCCTCCCTTCCTATCTAGAATTAATGAGTTGAGTCATGCTAAACTTGCTTTGTGCTAGCTAACAGCTTAAATTGCCGTTCTCTTTTCAGACACAATCGTTACAAATATATATTTATTTCGGTTCTTTACGGTTTCAGTTCAAATCACAGCAAAGTTACATGGTTAGTTTTGCTTTTCATCTTTCGGATGTCGAGAAACTAGAATAGTTCTGTTTTTGTAACTGCGTGAGAAATCTTTCTCATTCCCTCTCAGAACATATATATATATATATATATATATATATTATATACTCTTTTATTCTTTTACTTGTTTC
Organism: Octopus sinensis; assembly: GCF_006345805.1. NCBI lineage: Eukaryota > Metazoa > Mollusca > Cephalopoda > Octopoda > Octopodidae > Octopus > Octopus sinensis. The sequence continues at coordinate 67,157,471 of NC_043000.1, read as the reverse complement.
AGTCATTTGACTGCGACCATGCTGGAGCACCGCCTTTAGTCGAGCAAATCGAGCCCAGGACTTATTCTTTGTAAGCCTAGTACTTATTCTATCGGTCTCTTTTGCCGAACCGCTAAATTACGGGGACGTAAACACACCAGCATCGGTTGTCAAGCGATGCTGGTGGGACAAACCCAGACACACAAACATATACACACATACATACATACATTCATACACACACACACACACACACATGTATATATATATATATAATATATATATATATATATATATATATATATATATATATATATATATACGATGGGCTTCTTTCAGTTTCCGTGTACCAAATCCACCCATAAGGCTTTGGTCGGCCTGAGGCTATAGTAGAAGACACTTGCCTAAGGTGCCCCGCAGTGGGATTGAACTCAGAACCATGTGGTTGGTAAGCAAGCTACTTTATTTCATGAAATTTGCCATGACGGCATTACAAAGAGGGGACAAAGACACAAACATAAAAAGGTGTAGTAGCTGCTATAACGATTAAAACTTTATGACGATAAATACAATTTAAAAATTACAACTAACAATTTATAATTTACACTTTACAAATTACACATTACTATTTATTGATTACATTATGACATGTTACTCATTGCGATTTGCAATGACTTCCCTGAAGGAAAGGCATCCGACCAGGGTAGAACCCTTGCTCTCTCTTTCCCTTTCTTTTCTGGACTCCACTTACCTGGTGCCAATCGCTCCCAACTTCCTTATCACAGGCTTCCATCTTTTCATGAATCTGTCTTGTGACAGGTACCTCTTCTCCAGCCTGATCTTCCCTATCCTGCTCGCACCTTGGACATGTCGGTGAGACGGCCCTTCCGTACATTGATAGTTTATCACAAACTGGTAACGCCGCACGGAAGCACTGCCAAGCCAAAGATTTCTGGTAATTATCCAGGTACCCAGGCCCGAACGTTCTTCTGCCAAAATCTTTAACTCTGTGTTTAGTAGAGTTATGGACCGGAAGTTATTAATCTCGTCCCCCTTGCTCGGGTCCTTTCTGATCAGCGTCACCACCCCTCGGCTTGCAAACTTGGGAATTCTCCCATTCTGCGGCCAATTGGCGTAAACGTTGGCCGGCAGGTGCCCGAACAAGTCTGGCATACTCTTAGTACCTCGATCACCTCATCGACTGTGATTGACCCTGAACAGCACTCAGCCTCTCATGCGGAGAGACGCGAGCCGCCAGAGAGGAAGTCCCTAAGGGCCTCACCATGATCCAGCTTCCCGCTCCTCCCGAACAACCCTGCAAAGTGCTTGTAAAGCGCCTCACACATCTCGTCCCATCCGTCGACCGAACTCCCATAGTCGTCAATCAGAGACCTAATTGTGGTATCATTGCCACGCTGTGTTTCTACCGCACGGGCCCATCCGGCAACATTAATTCCCTCACGGCCCAATGTTCGCACTTTAGCCTGAACTCTACATCCCTCATGTTCAGATGGTCCAGTCTGTAACGATCTGCTAACTGAAATTTCTTCAGCAGATCTACGAGATGCGAGTTTACTTTTCTATCGGTCGAGACAATGCTATCGATGTGTGCGTCACCGATAGCGTTATAGTCTCTTAACACCACTAATGTCTTCGACGACACGATAAAGTTCTCTAGGCGCCGATAAAAATCAGTTTGTAATCGTCTAGCATAGGGTGCATAGATCTTGATCAACCTGAAAGCCTTTCCGCTGTGTGTCACATCATGGACGACCAGCCCACCTTCAGGGTCCGCATAGTCTGTACTTGTCTGCAGAGCCAAGCCTTTACGGACAAATACTACTACGCCCCCACGAACTCCAGTCTGGCTAGGAGTCATGATTTTCTCATATCCATTCAGAAGGGGTGAGAAGGTTAGTAGACTGTCCAGCTTGGTCTCTGTAGCAACCATCACATGCATATCGTGTGATCTGAGGTCGTCGTAGAAACAGGCTTGTTTCCACTTCAAGCTCAGACCACGCACATTCAAACATCCAAGGTTAAGCGATGCCATAAATACAGTGGAGAAGAAAGCAAGGGCTCTACTTACCCTTGACTGATGATGTTGGGGCCGACCTTACCACACGTAAGGCAGCCCCTTCTTTCTCCTCCTTCTTCAAGTACTCGGGCAGGGCCACAAGCCTCCTGAAATTTTTAGGATGCCTTTCCTTTAACTGTCTGTATAGGGTTTCCCCTATACAGGCACACCTTTCATTTAAGTCCCTGTGTTTGGGAAAATGTTTGTGAGATGATGATTGGCGACAATCTCATCCATATACATGTCTTTAGTTTTATATTCAATTAAGACTTTGGTGTCTTCTTTCTTTTCTGGGGCGATGGGACGTTTTTTTTTTGTAACATGTGGTGCTGTGCTGTTTTTGTGGGGGTGGGGTGGGGATTGCACATGAGCCCGTTTCCAAACTAATGTGCACTCCCTCTCGGACACCTCCATGGTGTCGTCTGGAGGAGTCATGTTTTTCTTTACACTGGGTGCCTCAGATATCAAGGGAGTGGGGGCTTGTGTCTGCAGGGATTGTGTCGTTTTGTTTGTGTGTTTTGGGGACGGCACCGCAACAGTGGGTGGTGGGAATGTTTGTCTTTCTAGGGGCTGGGGTGTGTGTAGGCTTGGGGTTATTTTTCATAATTGTAGGGCCTAGTGTCTGTAAAGGTTTATCATCCCTTAGTTTCTCCTTCTTTCTCTCTTCACAAGGGAGCCGAATGTGTCCCTTCTTTCCACATTCATAACAGGTGGGCATTTTACCCTCCTCCTGTATTCGAATGGTCACATTCTCCCCCACGAGCACCCGGTCTGCTTTGTCCCACCCAAGTTTGAGGGGCAGAGCATGTAATTTGTAAAAATTTGATTTTTTTCTGCTCTGTTGTATAACACCTCCCTCGGGTCTATTTCAGGCGGCACTTCTGTCATCTTTACACAAGAAGTGCGCCTCCCTATGTATGTTGACAGAAGTACCACCTCCTTTATTTTCAAGGGGCTCAACGAGTACCTGTGGACTATTTCTTCTGTTTTAAATCTTCTGTTTTAGGCAGTTGTTACATATCCCAGGGCCCTAATAATTACAGGATAGAGTAACTGCAGATTTTTCAATAGTTCAGCGTAGGTGTTCTCTTTTTTACTGATCTTCAGCTTTATGTTAACATCTGTTGGAATGCTAATTTCCACTTCTGTGCACAGTTTCTCCTCTCTATCTCAAATCATTATGTCAGGTCTGTTGTGTTTACATTTTATTGAGGTCTTCACTGGTGCATTCCACCAGTATTCCTTTTTATTATGAGTGGCTATGGCTTCTGCCATATTGTGAGTTCTTATTTTTTTGTCCTCGGAATTATCCTTCCGGTGGATTTAAATATAGTGTGTCCTAGCTACAACGCCATGTCTCATCGGTAGATAATATTGTGATGACATTTTCGGACAACTGCTTATGATGTAGGTGTTATCTTCAGTGTGAACTCCACAAAGTCTGCACCAGTTGTCACATTTTACCGCTTTTCTTACAACTCTATCCCTTTTGTGCATCAGGTATTTGATTGATATTTCCTGTTCCTAGATTCAAACGCATACCCTTCAAAATGGGAAGTAGTAATCTGGTCTATGATAAACTGTTTCGATGAACGATGTTACTATCATCTCGGAGCTTTCTAGTAACATATCCATGCATAGTCTTCCACTCATATAGACTCATCTTTTCATCTGATCATACGTTGCGGTAGAGTCGTGCGACTTCTATGGGCATGTGTTCTAGGTTATCAGACAAAGAGTGTTGCTCAAGGAGCTGCCTTCCATGTCTTTAGAATGTTATCAGCTTCATGTATGCAAACTTTGTCAAGAGATGCACCTCGATATTTGGTGGTTAAAAGATGTTGCAGAGGGGATATGATGCGACATTCAAAGGCATTTTGGATCGATGTTAAGCCTCTTCCACCTTGTTTTCGTTTAGGTAGAGGCGGTCTAAATCATTGTTTATGTGGAAATTATGTGTGCTTGTTAGTATTTTTCGGGTTTTCATATCAATGGCTCGGTTCTTATATAACAACATTTATCCTGGCCAAACTCCGACCCTACATCCTTTGAGAATGTTGTAACTAGGTCAAGTTTTCATCTCATGTATATTCTTTTCATAAAGGGTTAAGTCATCCACAAAGAAATATTGTGTAATTTTGTTATTTCCGTTTCCTTGTGAACCAGTGAGATATCCTTCAAACTTCCTTAACATGAATGACAAAGAGTTTACAGAAAGTATAAACAACATCACAGAGAGGCTGTCTCCTTGGAATACGCCTTTGCGATACTGTATTCTATCGATGATAATAGTCACTCTTTGTGTTTAATTTCAAGACGGCGGCCCACGATGAAGTCAGGTCAGCTATGGCTATGACTATTCTCACTGGAACTTTAGCAACTTGGAGGGCTTCTAGCATCCATGAGTGGGGAACAGAGTCAAAGGCTTTCTTGTAGTCTAGCTACATTGATACTAGGTCCCTCCTATGCTCTCGAACCTCTGACATCATAGTTTTGTTGATTAACAATTGCTCGGCACATCCCCAGAGATTTGGAGGGGGTGTTGTCTCTGCCAGAGCTAAACAGTGTAGTATGCTACTGTTCCCAAAGAAAGCTTGCTGGTATAAATTGATAAGATATGGTTGGTGGAATGTTAGCTTCTTGTACTAATATCTAACAATCAAGTCTCTTCCAGGTGCTTTTCCATCCTGGACTTTTGGAATCACTCTTGCAAGAGTTTTACTATCAGTGTTGTATGTCTTAGATGTAACGCAGGAGCAATAACTTTTTCGGATTTCTTCCAGCCACAGAGCGCCTTGGTTAAATTCCTTCTCTTCACTCCAGATTTTCCTCCAGAAGGAGTCTATGTCTTCTCGTGAATGAGCTTCCGTGATGTTTACTGCTCCTTCTCTCATGTCTCTATATACTGCTGTCTGGAGCGGTAAAATTTTTTGTCTATTGTTCTTCTCTCAGTTATTCTTTTCTGATGTCGGATTTTTTTTAGCTCCTGCTTGAGGGTAATCAGTTTGCAAGCGAGTGTCCTCTTTTTGCTGTCTCCAAACATCATTTCTATCTCCTTATTTACTTTCTGTTGGTGGGAATTATAGTGATTTGTTTGTTTGCATGCAATAAGCATCATCACATTGATGGTCTTCCGTAAACCAGTTACCTTTTTCTCTCACTTCAAAATTATGGTACTTTCTTCATTTCGGTTTTATTTACTTTTTGAATATCATACCAGTATGTGGGTTCATTTCATTGTTGTAAATACTTATCACCAATTTCGTTAACAGCTTTTAATACCGTATCTAGTGGGTTTTTTCTACTTTGGTTGAGAATACTCTCTCGAGGAGAGAGTACTTCAAAGCCGAAGTTATTTTTTCTCAGAAAATTACAATAAGAGCAAATTTCACCGGCATATAATCCTGATTACCAATGTATGTATGTGTATATATATATATATATATATATATATATATATATATATATATATATATATATATGCATGTATGTATATACATATCTGTATATATATGTACTGAACGAATAGGTGCCTTTCTGCAGGGACTCCATTTAGCTATATATCTTTTTAACGTGGACCCTTTTTTTTACTTCATTCTTCTCCAAGGGCTTCCCGCGAAAGCTATCCAAGAGTGTGGTAAACTGATCTTCACTGACTCTCACAGCATTCTTCAAAATGTTATCGCCTATACTTAACACTAGCACCCTATAGACTGCAAAAGATGGTAGCATTACACACACGTGCACGTACGTACTCACACACACAGATATACACAGGCATACGCAGATACACACACACAAATATATCATATATATATATATAATATATATATATGTGTGTGTGTGTGTGTGTGTGTGTACGACTGACTTCTTTCGGTTTCCGTCAATCGAATCCACTCACAAAGCTTTGGTCGGCCCAAGTCTATAGTAGAAGACACTTTCCCAAGATGACACGCAGTGTGACTGAACCAGGAACTATGTGGTTGAGAAACAAGCTTCTTTTATTCATTAAATTGGCCATAAAGGCCTTACAAAGAAAGGAAACTGGGCTGTACAAGGACATAATGAGATGAAATGATAGACGATATGATAATAATGAGGGCAACAGCAACGCCCGCCAATTGTTGTTTACCCGAGAACATTATTCTTTATAAGTATCATATTAAAGCAACAAATCATTTACATAGTAAAACATCAAGGAGGCAATAAACCTCTTACATTTACAGCACAAAAAGCCATTGTGATACAATAAACCTCTTACACAAGTCAATTATAAATAAATGAAACATTACAACTGAGGCACCAAGTTGTAATTATTTTAATTAGTTACAAATCTTCCTGCCCAACCAGACTTCTCGCCTCAGTTAAACAACTGGACGGCACCAAGTCGGGCCAATTTAGCATGAATCTGAAGGTATCCTTAGGGAAGGAGTTCAATATCCTGAACAGGTCGTTCTCCCCCATGACCTTCACAGCCACCTGCGAAGTCCAGTCAGGGTCCTCCGTGCAGGACAGAATCTCCTCCCTTCGGCCCTTCGTTTTGAGCTTCTTAACAAAGTCCTCTAATGTCCCTCCCTTATGGAAGAGGATCACAAATTCCTCCTCCGTATCATGGGGGATGTACAGTTTCCACCGTTGGTGGCACAACTCCCACCAAAGGTGTTTCGGGACACTCCGGCAGTGTATCACAAACCGCTGGCAATGTCCCGTTTTTCTTTTTTATTTCTTTTTTTTTTCCTTTGACCTACGGGAGGGTGGAGTTCCTCCGCTTTGTCCAGTAGATCCTCCCTCCCTTCCGTAGCCTTTGGATCCTTCGGTAGTGGTATCTTTATCAACTACTCCAGGGCCTTATTTTGGTCCTTAGAGCAGTTCTTTTTGATATGGCCCGGTTTCAGGCACAGGTGACACTTGAGGGGGGGCATCCCTCAAGTATCACCGGATACCTAGACCCGGCCATTCTTAAAAAATCTGGAAATACCAGATTTTCGGCTGATTGGGTCCATATGGTCAAAACAGCTTTTGATCACTCCCAATCAGCCTCAGGCAGAATGTTCACAATGAGGAGCTTGGTACTGCTGCCACCTAGACCCCGGCGGATAGTATCCTCTATCCACTCTGGCTCAATTCCGGGTGGCAAACCGCAGACCCAAGCCCTCGTCAACAAAATTTCCTTGCCCTCCTGGGGCTGGCTCGCGAATTCGCAAGCCTCTTAGAGGGAGGCAAACAGCAACCACACCGTTGCATATTTGACCCCCACCCCGAGAGATAAACTTAATGGTTGGCATATATTCTGCCAACCCCTTCTCAATCCTTTTTTTTTCCAAAGATGACGATGGTGTCGAGGGACTTGGAGTAAGTCTTCAACACCACCGTCTTCTTTTTAAATTCCTGTAACCACTTTTTGGGTGGTGTTATTTTCCATTCTATAAGTTTCTCTTTGTTCTTTGCCATGTGAAAACATTAACCGTTCAAGTCTCAAATTAAATCAAATTTGGAGGCAGCATACGCCTCCAAACAGCAATTCTCACAATTAAGTGAGAAAAAAAAATGCTCCACTGCAGTGAGGACTCCTTACTTGTGCAAAAATAAATATCACAAACAACGAACCCCCACTATACCCAAAAAGCATAAAATCTTACCTTACAATAGAGCCTCTTTCAGTAACAACTTTCGTCCGCTGTAGACCAGCGTGGCGACTTCTATAGGTGAGTGAAGAAAACTAAACGACCGGAACCAGAAGCTCCTGTATATATTTATAAAAAGGGTAAAGGATAAAGGCTCAGTCTGTCATAATTGATCATGGGATTGCACGTAGGAAGTTACTCTCCGAGGCACAAGTCCGAGCACAGTTGTTTATGGAAGACCAGCAGTATACAAGCCCCCCCCCCTTCTACGCCATCGATGCTATCCTAGGGAAAGGCAAAGGCTGATACAGCTTGGCACCAGTGACATCGCAACTCATTTCTACAGATGAGTAAAATAAAGTGTCTTGCTTAAGAGCAGAACACACAGCCCGGTCCGGTATTCAAACTCACTGCCCCGTGATTGTCATCCTGATGCTCTAATCATTGAGCTATGTGCCTTATACAGACATGCACGTGTGTATAAGTATGTATATATATATATATATATATGTGTGTGTGTGTGTGTGTGTGGTGTGTGTGTGTGTGTGTGTGTGCGTGTGCGATACATACATACATACATACATGCATACATACATACATACATACATACATACATACATACATACATACATACATACATACATACATACATACATACATACATACATACGGGTGTATTCATGTCTGGCAAAGAAAGCTGGTTAGCCAATCAAGAATTGATGCAGCACGCATAGACTTGGCTAATAGCTTCGACCACATTGATTACGAATAGGGCGCAAGCTACGGGATATCAATATAGTTTAAAAAAACTGGGAGAGATTATTTAACTTATGATGCTAAGGAACAGAAGTTAATATGGTACTCTTTGAATAATGTCAATGATCCAATCTGGAATACTTTAAGAAGTAGTTTTGGACTCTTTATTGATTGTAATTACTCTCGCAGTTGTATGGTTAATTTCAAAAATAACACTAAATAACTATACTGTTTATACCAAAATTCCAATAGCAACCAAGAGTTCTAATGAAATCAAAAGCGTACGTAAGGATCTCGATGTTATATACTAATACACTTGAGTTGATTAAAATTATACAAAATGTTGTTAGAAAATATCAAGCGCTTAATGGCTCTGAGTAACAAAACTTTATTTATTTATTTATTTATTTATTTATTTATTCATTTAGTTGTCTTTAGTCTGTTAGTGTTATTTCCTATTTGCTCGTATGTAGAAATCAAAGGAAATGACCGCTATTCCTTTCAGACTTTGCTTTTGTAAACTGGACATCAGCGTTTTGAAACTGACTCATTTTCCATTACATTTCAGACTGATTCAGTGCTGAGTTGCTTAAGCAGAAATATCGTTATATCAAATATTCTGCTCAATACCACTGATTTGCTTGTCAGCTGCCTGACCTTTACCACTTGAGCATGTCTTTTAGTAGCTGACAATATATGCATCTCTGATATTGAGCAGTAGTGTAGCTGAAGAGCATCACACCCATGTGTTGAGAGGGATTCTTTGGAGTTTAAACAGATTAACAAAAGCAAAGTTCGACGGAAATATTAGCAGTTTTTCATACTTTCTAAGGGTAAGCAAATAGGAAATAACAGATGCTATCCAACGACAAAAGCTGTCATTCATCAAATACATTGCTGAGTGAATACTAAGTGGCAGCAGTAAGAATAATCCTAGTGTTATAGGCGTAGGAGTGGCTGTGTGGTAAGTAGCTTGCTTACCAGCCACATGGTTCCGGGTTCAATCCCACTAGGTGGCATCTTGGGCAAGTGTCTTCTGCTATAGCTTCGGGCCGACCAAAGCCTTGTGAGTGGATTTGGTAGACGGAAACTGAAAGAAGCCCGTCGTATATATGTATATTTATATATGTGTGTGTGTGTGCGTGTGTGCTGTGTGTGTGTGTGTGTGTGTGTGTGCGTGTGTGCGTGTGTGTGTGTGTGTGTGCGTGTGTGCGTGTGTGTGTGTGTGTGTTTGTGTGTGTCTGTGTTTGTCCCCCAACATCGCTTGACAACCGATGTTGGTGTGTTTACGTCCCCGTAACTTAGCGGTTCGGCAAAAGAGACCGATAGAATAAGTACTAAGGTTACAAAGAATAACTCCTGGGGTCGATTTGCTCGACTAAAGGCGGTGCTCCAGCATGGCCACAGTCAAATGACTGAAACAAGTAAAAGAGTTAGTGTCTGCGCGAGACCAGTTAATAGCAATTAGAAAAATACTAACAACTGGTATTTTACAAAAGCGCACAAAAAACCAACATGATAGATCTTGAGACATTGTCGCCGTAGGTTGGAATACTTCTCATAACTATAGTTCTGTTGCGCTCTCATGGTAGACATCCGATGATTCTTCACATAGAATATAGCATTTATGCAATGCTATAAGAAACAATTGAGAACATGGAATAATTTACATGAGAAATTATTCAGAGGCGCAAACGTGGCGGTGTGATAACAAGCTTGCTTCCTAACCACACAGTTCCGGTTTCAGTCCCACAGCGTGGCATCTTGGACAAAAGTGTCTTCTAATATAGTAGATTAGGATTTGGTAGATGGAAACTGAAAGAAGCCCGTCCTATATGTGTGTGTGTGCGTGCGTGTATGTGTATTTGTGTGTGTGTGTGTGTGTGTGTGTGTGTTGTGTGTGTGTGTGTGGTGTGTGTGTGTGTGTGTGTGTGTGCGTGTGTGTGTGTGTGTGTCCCACCACCGCTTGACAGCCGGTGCTAGTGTGTTTTGTCCCCGTAACTTAGAGGTTCGGCAAGGGACCGAAAGAATAATTGCCAGGTTTAGTAAAATATTAAGAGCTGCGGTCGACTAAAAATTCTTCAATGTGGTGCCCCAGTATGACCGCAATCTAGTGACTGAAACAAGTTAAAGATAAAAAAATAAATAGTACTCGCACCAAAAACTTACACATAAAAAATTGTGTGTCATTACATAGGACTAACAATTCCGTATTTTCCCGAGATTCTAACTAAATACTACAATAGCCCATCTACTCAATACAATCTCACACAACATGAGGAACCTGCATGGAGTGGATTTCAAAATATTCAAATATCACTGAAATGCATATGATACCGGATAAATTTACATTATTCGTGGAGACACAATTGAAGTCAACCACGTCAAAATCTCTCACTAACCGGATACAACATAATATATTAACATAATTAACACACTATTGAAGGAGATCAAAATTTGATGGTTGAGATCAATAAGAGTCTAAAACAGTAAACCGGAAGACATTGCGCTTCAAGAAACTCAGAATTCGCGTGGGCGAGCATGTATATGTTTTTGTTTGTGCATCTGCTTGTGTGTGAAACTTATCACACACATACACACACTTATAAAAGATATCGGAGAACGGAGTAAGCAAATAGCATTTATTGCTTGGTTTACAATTGTTTCACCGATTTCTATTATTACCATTCTTGCATCGTGTCATTACCATATCTACAATTAATGATTTGGTAACGACATGCTGCAAGATTGGTTACAATGGAAATCGGCGAAATAATTGTAAACTAAGAAATAAATGCAACTTGCTAACTCCATTCTTCGAATGGTTTGTAGATTTGGGGATTATTGGAGCAGTGGTGTCTTAAGAGACATTCCCACTTTTCAGATTTTAGATAACCATCATCCGTAGTAGTGATTCATGCGGTGAATGCCTGGATTATATATCCCAGTTCGGGTGCGATAAAATAAAGTACCTATGAAACACTGTCGTTGATGAAATCAAGTCGTCCACTCTCCTCAAAAGTGTTGGTCTTGAAACCTGCAACGGACCAGCGACCCATTCAGCATGGCTCGGTCATTTATACGCTATGGAAACCGGGTAATCGGTATTATGAGTCCATGGGTCAAGAAATAGATAGATAGATAGATAGATAGATAGATAGATAGATAGATAGATAGATAGATAGATAGATAGATAGATAGGTTCACACACACACACACACACACACACACACACACACACCACACACACACACACACACACACACACACACACACATATTGTTAAATACACATACTAATGTATATGGTTTGTGTATTTTCCGTTGGCTGCGATGGCATAGCGGAGTATATAACTTTCATGCTGCTGGTGTTAAGATACCTTAGAGTCATGGACAGACAAGACAACTCTCCCTCAATTCCATTTGGGAGTGATGGACATTGATGTTTGCAGCACCGGAAAATGCACAAAACATCTATACAGTAATCTCTCGACTATCGCGGGTGTTACGTTCCAAAACCTCCCGTGATAAGTGAAAATCCGCGAAGTAGAAACAGTACAGTATATATTTTTTATCCTTTTTATAATTTGTATATATTTATTTTATTATAAATGCAAAGCAATACCACACACTCGCATCCCCAGTTTCGTTTTCCATACAGTATGTGCGATTCTTTGTTTACTCATCTACGGTACACTACGTATTTTCCTTTAATATATTTTTACTAATGTGTTATACAGTGCAGTACTGTACTCTATTTATATTTATTAATTTATTAATTTTTAGGCGTGAAAATGCTTATTTTACCACAGAAATAATTACAATCTAAAAAATATAAATACCTATCAGCCGCAGAAACCCGCGATATGCTGAGGAGTCGGCGATATAAATTTACATATATTAGCCAGAAAAATTCTCAATGTACTGAGTGCGTGATTGGAGAACCGCGATGTACTGAGTGCGTGATAGGTGAACCGCGATAGGTGAACCGCGATAGATGAACCGCGATATGGCTAGGGATTACTGTATATGTATTTAATAATATTTATTAAACTAGGGTTGTTTTTACTTCATATGTAAATTTTCTCTTAAGTATGCAATTTCCGGACATACCAGCTCATGATTTTACAAGCCATGAGCATATAGATCGTGGACTGACTAGTTGATTCGCCTTCAACACAAACGACTGTGTGATGCTGACAAGCCACAGAAATGGCGAAACATCGATGTCCATCACACCCTAATGGGACTGAGGGTGAGTTACCTTGCCTGTCCAAGACTCTAAGGTGTTTTAACACTGGCGACATGAGAGTTATATACTCCGCTACGCCATTGCAGCCAATGGAAAACACCCAAAACATATACATCAGTAGATGTATTTAATAATATTTATTACACTAGAGGTGCTTTTACTTCATATATATATATATTCAGAAAATAAGCGGCAACACAAAGGAAAATTCTCGCACAAAACATGGATGTTGCTCATTCCTTGTCAGTTATTGTCTAGAAAATTCTTACAATTACACGCCTTACAGACAGATAGACAGACAGGCAGGCAGGCAGGCAGGCAGGCAGGCAAGCAGGCAGGCAGGCAGGTGGGTAGGTAGGTAGGTAGGTAGGTAGGTAGGTAGGTAGGTAGGAGGTAGGTAGGTAAGTAGATTGATAGATAGATAGATAGATAGATAGATAGATAGATAGATAGATAGATAGATAGATAGATAGATAGATAGATAGATAGATAGATAGATAGATAAAATAAAAGAAATGAAATTAAAAATGCAGCACGGGACCCAGGAAATTCTAAATTACATATTAATAAGGTTACAAAAATTCATTATGGCGGAAATCTTAAAACACAAAGTCGTGTATCCAGCGAATAGACAGAAAGATACGAATAATAACTCTCGCTAAGACGCAACAACTCCCCCAAAACACAAGCATTCAAAATTAAAGCCATTTGCATGGAATATATTGCCATCTTATGCCTATACATATGACATCCAACTCAACCAACCGGCCCACTGAATTACATACGTCCCTACTGCGTCTTAATACATATCCAAAGATCTTAATCTGTAGGTCTTAATGCACACAGCACACCGTGACACAAACACCATACAAATAACTCATAGGGTGGTACAATAGCATCGCAGCCTAACAGCCTTCACATTAACACAACCAGGATTGACTGTCACATACCTCACCATGTTAACTACAGCAACTTTATCACCCTTTGTTCCATATGTTTAACCACAACAACGAATGGTAATGAATTCATAAACACTTCTCTATATACATACCTTTTATTATCTTCCTCCTCGTCCTCATGGTCTTCTTTATCATCATCAGCATCGTAATAACTGGCAATCAATGAACATAAACGCACACACAACAACACAGTGGAACCATTGCTACAAGCAAATAGAATTAACGATCGCCAAAGTCAGTGAAGAAGTCAATCCCTAGACACTGCAGTACACACATTCAAACTAACTCAAAACAAAGGTTTGTTCGATGATGAGGCTACACAGCTGCAATAATTAAAGCGCTAGCAAAGAAACAATAGGATGGATTCTGACGTCATTTAGAAAACTGTTCTGGGCAGTTGTTTTCCTGTAATGTTCCATTCTAGTTTAAAGTTTATTAACAGATTAGAGAACCAATGACTATTCATGAAGAATTTACAAAAGTTAATTTACCTAGGAAAAAGAAGGGAGTTTGAAATACTGTGTGATAGAGTGACTTCCGGTAAACTGGGCTTGGAAACAACAAAAAATGTAATCAGTGGCGCGTGGAATAGGTTTATGGTGGGTTTTGGCCGACCTAGCAGCCTTCTTCCTTATACGTATCACGCCGCCAATATATATTTGTAAATGGCTGCTCTGTGCGGTCTGCACACACTACATACTTCCCCTAGATTAATGAGAATAATCCCGATTAATGATCGAAAAATAAGTAATCTTCACGGAATAGCTACAAATGTTTCGGAGCTAAAATTCAACAAGCAACTCTGGAAAAAAAACAGCCTTGGAAGAACTGATTATACTTGAAAAAATTCACCATTTAACTTCGTTGCACAACAGAGAAAGAACTGTAATGATACCACCTATACCACTTGAGAAGCTGTAAACAGGCAAAGAATACCACTCCCTACCTATATGGAATGGAATGGAAGCACTCCGTCGGTTACGACGACGAGGGTTCCGGTTGATCCGAATCAACGGAACAGCCTGCTCGTGAAATTAACGTGTAAGTGGCTGAGCACTCCACAGACACGTGTACTCTTAACGTAGTTCTCGGGGATATTCAGCGTGACACAGAGAGTGACAAGGCTGGCCCTTTGAAATACAGGTACAACAGAAACAGGAAGTAAGAGTGAGAGAAAGTTGTGATGAAAGAGTACAGCAGGGATCACCACCATCCCTGCCGGAGCCTCGTGGAGCTTTTAGGTGTTTTCGCTCAATAAACACTCACAACGCCCGGTCTGGGAATCGAAACCGCGATTCTACGACCGCGAGTCCGCTGCCCTAACCACTGGGCCATTGCGCCTCCCCACCTATATATGATTGTGAGTATATATATTTGTGTGCATAATGTCATATGTATGCAACCAGTGACCAATCAGATGAAGTTATTACAGTAAGTTCAGCTTCCTTTACAAAAGGAAAATGATAAACGCACATATCATTATGCATATATCACCTGTAAATTATGGTTATTATGTGACTCTTGGCTTTTTGAAACAGCTGTCGTGATAAGTCATCATATATTTTCTCAACATATATTTCTTTATTTTCATCCTGTATTTTTCATGCTTCATATAAATAAATACATGCATTAAGCTTGTATTTATCTACCTTACTACCTCTCTCTTTCTTTTTGTTTGTGTGTCTGTATGTGTAGATAGATAGATAGATAGATAGATAGATAGATAGATAGATAGATAGATAGATAGATAGATAGATAGATAGATAGATAGTCGTGTGTATGTATATATATGTATGTGTGTGTATGTGTTCATACGCACACTCGCACTCATATATATTTTTTTTTTATTTGATTTGATCGCATACTATATTGTTTACTTGCTTAGGATATATTAAAAAAAATTTTCTCGTATTTTTTAACGATATAATATTTCATCGCAGTTCCAATCATGCAGTTCCAATCTATCTGAAGCGCTGCATGTATCCTTGGAAACATAACTTTGTGGCGATCAAACTCACGGCGTTCCTTGGTTGGAATCAATCGCATAATTCCATTGCCGCGAAGAATAATATTGACCTATACAGTTTGATCACAACAACTACGTAACAATGGAAGAATCTCTTATAAAAAGATTTCCTTTGAGATCGATGTCACATAGGAATATCAAGAACTGTGTAATCTAGCATATGACTCATGTATCTTAACATGCATAACTTGACACAAACGATAATATAATTCTATTTGTGTGATGTCTTAATCAGCCAAAAGTTCAAATATACTTGCAACTAAAATAAAGATCGGGAATCATTAAATAAATATTTGATCGGTGAAGTGTGGTGTTTGTCAAACATAATTCAAACTAACTTGCTTCCCGGAAACATTTCAATACAGTAGGATACTAAGGCAGTGAGCTGATAGAAATGTTAACGCGCCAGACAAAACGCCTAGCAGTAAATTCTTCCGGTTTTATGTTCTAAGTTCAAATTCTTATTTCTTTATTACCCACAAGGAGTTAAACAGAGAGGGGACAAACAAGGACAAACAAAGGGATTAAGTCGATTACATCGACCCCAGTGCGTAACTGGTACTTAATTTATCGACCCCGAAAGGATGAAAGGTAAAATCGACCTCGGCAGAATTTGAACTCAGAACGTAAAGACAGACCGCTAAGCATTTCGCCCGGCGTGCTTACGATTCTGCCAGCTCGTCGCCTTTTCAAATTCTAAGTTCAAATTCTGCCGAGGTCTACTTCGCCCTTTCATTCTTTCGGGATCGATAAAACAAGTACTAGTCGAGTACTGAGGTCGATGCAATCAACTAGATCCCCTCCATCCAAATTTCAGTCGTGCTTATAGTAGAAAGAAAAAAATAGAGTAGGAAATTGGGAGAAATAAGTAGCGAATAACAAAGTTATTGTATAATACACTCTCTAGCAATAGAGAATGAATTATGCAATTATGTGGGTTAAAGTTCATGTCACTTGTACCCACAAATTTTTTTCATCTTACCAAATCACTCAATGGATGAACGTACGTTTACTTAAAGGTGAGGCGAGCTGGCAGAGTTGTTAGCACTCCGGACAAATACCTAGCGGCATTTCGTCCGTACTGACGTTCTGAATTCAAATTCTGGGGAGGTCAACTTTGCGTTTCATCCTTTTATGGTTGATAAAATAAGCATCAGTTAAACACTAGCGTCGATGTAATCGACTAACTCCCAACTTCAAAATTGCTGACCTTGTGTCAAAATTTGAAACCAATATTAGAACGCCGAGAATATACGGATAAATAATAATAGAAATATAAGCGTTGATCAGGAATTGTAATTTTAATTATCAAATGTAATCATAGGCGCAGGCATGGCTGAGCGCTAAGAAACTTGCTTCCCAACCACATGATTCCGGGTTCAATCCAACTGCATAGCACCTTGAGAAAATGAGTGGATTTGGTAAACGGAAACTGTGAGTAGATTCGGTAGACAGAAACTGAAAGAAGCCCGTTGTGTGTATGTGTGTGTCTGTGTTTGCCCCTGCCATCACCACCACTTGACAACCGGTGCTGGTGTGTTTACGTCCCCGTTATCTAGCGGTTCGACAAAAGTGACCGACAGAATATGTACCAGCCTGTAAAAGAAATAAATACTGAGGTCGATACATTCGACTAAAACTTCTTCAAGGCGGTGCCCCTGTATGGCAGCAGTCTAATGACTGAGACAGTTAAAGCATAAACAATAGTACAATCGTTCTCATCGTGACAACTATCGGAAATTTTTTATGAATTGTTCTAACAATACCTTTACCCTTTCAAATTATTTTCGAGTCTAATAAACAACAATCTCAATTCATAAACACCCACATGATAGGACGACTTGAGAAATAACACTTTCTAATTAAAGCACCTTACCAGAAATTTGGCAGGAATAAACAGGTTATCTTGTCGAACGCAAAAGTTGACTGGTATTTTATTTTATCGAACCCCGAAAGATGAAAAAGTAAAATTGACTTTGGTGACATTGCTTCACGGGCTGCAAAAGAGCTGGAATGCAAATGTCACAAAACATTTTGCATGACCCTCCAATGATTCGACCAATCTATCGCCCTGATCAGTTGAGAAATGAGTGTTTCTAATTTAAGCAGAAGACCGGCAATTTTGAGTGGGCGGAGTTAGTCAAATACACCACTCCCAGTGCTTAACTGGTATTTTTGCTTTTATTGAACCCAAGGGAATAAAAACCAAAATTGACCTCATGGGTTTCGAACCTAGAATATAAAGAGCCGGAACAAACATTGGTTTCAAATTTTGGCACAAAGCCAGCAGTTTCGGGTGAGTGGGTAAGTCGATAACATTGACTTCAGTGTTCAACTGGTATTTTTTTATCGACCTCGAAAGGATGTAAGGCAAAGTCGACCGAGGTGGCATTTCTTCCGACTTCACTTTCTAATTATTTTTTTCCCTGCGAAGAAACGATTCTGTCAGCTCACCACCTTGGAGTCGGAGAAAATATCTCAAAAAGCATTTTGTGCTGAACTAATGCCCTGATAATTTGAGAAATAAATTATATAATATAGACACGAAAATTAATTATGAGGAAAACTTCAGATGTATTTTACTTTATTAAAGTTTATCAACAGAAGTGCAACCTCGCAACAACTTGAGTAGTAGTGTTGCATAAACACTGTAGTTTGTATATTTATTGCTGTAGAGTAGGAGAGATTTTGAAAACTTAATTTTGTGAACGACACTATCCACATTATAATTAAACATTCATGGCAAGGGAAGTATATTTAATTAAAACATAAGACAAACAATTTCAGAAA
>NC_043000.1:67096462-67138909 GCF_006345805.1 Octopus sinensis | reverse complement strand
TTTATTAATTTGAGTGGTAATTTCTGTTCTAGTAGGAAGTTTTAAAGTTCATTTAGTCTTATTTGGCGTGTTTGTGAGTCGGTCACTATGCTGCATATGCGTCTTGCCATACTATATGGAATGTTTCTTTTTATGTGGGATGGGTGGCAGGAGTATAAATTTAAGTATTGGTGTGTGTTGGTTATTTGTAGTAGATGTCTGTTGTGGAAATGGAGTTGTGTATCTTGATGTTGATGTCTAGGAAGGGAAGTTCGTTGTAGCTGGTATCTATCGTGAAGTTGATAGATGGGTTCAGTGTGTTGAGGATGTTGTGGAATGTTCGTAGATCTACTGATCTGTTCCAAAAGATGAAACAGTCATCGAGGTAGCGTTTCCACTTTTTCTTGATGTCTTCTCTGAAGTCGTGTTCGAAGACTTTCCCTATTTCATCGTATAGTTTGTTCTCAAGGAAACCGATCACCAGGTTGACATATGAAGGTGCGAATTTCGTACCCATAGCCGTGCCTTTTATCTGTCGATATGTCTTGTTAAATGAGAATGAGTTTTCTTCGAGTATTAATTGGATGGCTTTGGTGATAAAGTCTTTTTTGAAACGTTTATATATGAGTTCCCTGTATTTTTCTACCCGTTGTTTTATTTCCTTGCATTGGATCTCATATATATATATATATATTATATATATATGTGTGTGTGGTGTGTGTGGTGTGTGTGTGTGTGTGTGTGTACATAAATACAAGGTTCTGGTGGGACATAAAGATAGGGTATTTCCAATGAAGCACTCAACCCGAGTTCTAGGCTATCAACACTCTCGTATTCCAGACTAATACCGAATTTCTTCAGCTGTAGAAAATCCTGGCTGCACGACGGTGAAACTGTTATGTGGATTTAGCAAAGAGTAAGATATAATTCAAATGATAAGGCAAAGAAAATACTTTAACATAACTTTAATGATCAGTTACAATTTTTTCCTACCATCTCTGCTTGCAATACCAATTTACGCAAAAGTTCGAAGTGAATATTTACGTAATATTTGCAGTTTTAAACATTAGAGTGGCACTTTATCAGACTTGCATCAAAAGTGCGCTCTTACACACACACACATACACACACACAAACACTCACACAAACATGTGTGTGTGTGTGGCTGTGTGGTAAGAAGCTTGCTTCCCAGTCACAAGGTTCCAAATTCACTTCCACTTGCGTGGAGCCTAGGGTGTCTTCTATTATAGCTTCGGGCACACCAAAGCCTAGTGAATGGATATTATAGACAGAAACTGAAAGAAGCCCGACGTATGTATGTATGTGTGTGTATGTGTGTGTGTGTGTATGTCAGTGTGTGTGTGCGTGTATGTGTCTTTGTGTCTGTGTTTGGCCCCCACCATCACCGCTTAGCAACCGGTGTTGGTAACTTAGCGGTTCTACAAAATAGACCGATAGAATAAGTACTGGACTTAAGAAACAAGTCCTGGAATCGATTTGCTGGACTAAAACCATTCAAGGCGGAGCTCCAACATGACCGCAGTCAAATGACTAAAACAAGTAAAAGAATAAAAGAATATATATATATATATCATATTATCAAAATAAATATATTATAATATGTGATAAAATATTATAATAATCCAGGTTTCTCGTAGCACTAGGCCACTTGGTGTTGAATAAATATACTATTAAATTAGTATCTAATTCTCTCACCCTTATTAATTAATTATTTATCATATTATCATATATTATATATTATATTTACATATATTTTAATGATGGCTTTTCATCAACAAGTGCTATAACTTTTCCTATTCCAAAATCAAATAAAGAAAAATTATAAAGAATATTCAACATGTGTATGTACTCTATTATTATGAAGCTATCTCTTGCTAATATAGCAAGTGTCACGTTTGCTTAATGACATCAGTACTAAACACCAAATATGCTGGCTACTACAAAGTCCCTTATCGTATCGGTTGACTGTTTCATTATTTGCAGTATGCATTTAATTTTATCCCTTTTTGCATATATTAGCGAGCTTTGAAAGGCTATAGAAAATGCCACAACTTATAAATCAAGAACATGCTTAAAGGTCATCCAAATTATTATAGGCTAATCACCTCCTGACATTTTTGAGTGTGACTAGAAAACTAGTTATTGTTGGGGAATGAAAATTGATTTGGATTTATAGGTCAGTCATCATTAGATGAGGACTTGGTCTGCCATTGTGAAATAACATAATACAGGGATTATATCTCCTTAATAGTTAATGTAGATCATATTTCAGGCATGGAAAAAAACCCAGAAAGATAAAAACAATATAAGGGCAAAAACGGGATTCGCTCTTTGCACGAGGAAATCTAAATGAAATCCTCCAAGGATTTAAAATTGATTTTTTTTATTATTGTTTTGAATAGGAATATGGCGGTTGCGCTAGAGATGATGCTGATGGTGATGATGAGGAGGAGGAGGGTGAAGGGGTGGAGGAGGAGGGGGACGTAGTGGAGGTGAGGAGGTGGAGGGGAGTGGCGGGGAGGAGGGGTGGAAGAAGAGGCAGAAGAGCAAGATAGGGAGGAAGAGGAGGAGGAGATGGAGGGGAGGACGGAAAGGAGGGAGGAAGAAGGGAAGGACAGAGAAAAGGAAGAGGATATGAATGGTTGTAGAAGAGGAGCAAGAGAATGACGAAGAGAAAACGAAGAGCAAGAGAGGGACAAAGAGAAAGAGGAGGATGAGGCAGAGGAGGAGGAGGATGAGGCAGAGGAGGAGGAGAAGGAGGGAGAAGAGGAGGAAGGAAGGAAATGGGGAGGAGGATGGAGAGGAAGGAGGAAGAAATGGGACATAGTCGACAGCAGTAGTAGTGTTACGGTGGTGATGATGAGGAAGCTGTTCCTACTGATACTGATGCTGCTGTTGTTAATGATGATGATGGTGACAACGACAACGACGACGACGATGATGATGATGATATATAGTGAAGAACAAATACTGCTAAGTTGATTAAAAGCATTCTAAAAGTTAACACATAAATAAATAAAACATATGCATACATACATACATATATGTACATACCTACATCTATATGTATATATACATGCATATATAGGTACAGGACACAAAAAAAACGTAGAACACAATGAGAAACGAAAACATAAAAACAAAAACATGCAAACGGACTTTTCCAAACAACGAAAAAACAGAGTACAAGACCGATGCCCAAGACATTGTTCTGCGACATATCAAAGGTGGGTGGTTGTGGTTACCAAGAAACCATTCCAAATATGCTCATTTACTCTTTTACTTGTTTCAGTCATTTGACTGTGGTCATGCTGGAGCACCGCCTTTAGTCGAGCAAATCGATCCCAGGACTTATTCTTTGTAAGCCTAGTACTTATTCTATCGGTCTCTTTTGCCGAACTGCTAAGTTACGGGGACGTAAACACACCAGCATCAGTTGTCAAGCAATGTTGGGGGGACAAACACAGACACCACAACATATACACACACATATATATATATATATATATATATATATATATATATATATATATATATATATATACATATATACGACGGGCCTCTTTCAGTTTCCGCCTATCAAATCCACTCACAAGCTTTGGTCGGCCTGAGACTATAGTAGAAGACACTTGCCCAAGGTGTCACGCAGTGGGACTGAACCCGGAACCATGTGGTTGGTAAGCAAGCTACTTTATTTTATGAAAATTCGCCATTAAGGTAAGCAAGCTACTTACCCCACGGCCACTCCTACGCCTAATATTTTTTTTTAATTTACATCTGGCTTTTATTTTATAAATAAATCCACAATTATTCTGGTTTCAGTTACATGTGCATTGTTTTATATTTATAACATAGTAAAAAGCATACGAAAGTATTTTTAATTTCAAA
Organism: Octopus sinensis; assembly: GCF_006345805.1. Lineage (NCBI taxonomy): Eukaryota > Metazoa > Mollusca > Cephalopoda > Octopoda > Octopodidae > Octopus > Octopus sinensis. The sequence goes on along the minus strand of NC_043000.1, from coordinate 67,135,021 downwards.
GGCAATTGTATATTGTTAAATGTTTGTTACAAACTTATTTTCTTTTGCACTGAGTTCCAGCTGAACGTTTGTATTTCCTATGTTTAAAGAGGTACCAGATGTAATCATGTAAGCTCAGGCATAGTTGTGTAGTTAAGAAGCTGATCGCTTTGCAACCACGCGGTTTGGGGTTCAGTTTCCATTACCCAGCACTTTGAGTGTATCCTCAAATGTAGTCCTGGGCCAACTAGTAGTTTGTGAAGAAATTTGGTTGACGGAAACTGTGGAGGACCCTTTCGTTCATGTGTGTGTGCCTTTGTGTCTGTTTTTATCACACCCCAACCAATGCTTGACAGCCTGTGTTCGTTTGTTTCATCCCCGTAAGTTAGCGGCTCGACAAAAAAGAGCGGTAGAATAAGTATCACACTTAAAAATAAGTACTGTATCAATTTGTTCCGCTGAGACCCGTCAAGCCAATACTCCAGCGTGGCCGCGGTCCAATGACTGGAGCTAGTAAAATATAAAAGGTAAAATAAATGATGAAACTAAAAGGACGAATAATATTACAATTCTTTTAAGGCGGCGAGCTTTTACAGAATCGTAAGCACGCTGGGCTAAAACGCTTAGCGGCATTTCGTCCGTCTTTACGTTCTGAGTTCAAATTCTGCTGGGGTCGACTTTACCTTTCATCCTTTCGGGATCGATAAAATAAGTACCAGGTGAATATTGAGGTTGATGTAATCAAGTTACCCCCTGCCAAAATTTGAAACCAACATTACTATCCCTTGCTTAGACGAGTTCACATGACCATTGAACAAAAAAACCATACGTTGGTATCATGTATTGCAATGTAGAGTACCTTTGATTTTGATAACAAAGACTGTTGTTGTTGGTTATGTACAGTGTCTGTCGAAAATGCGTGGCCGGCGGAAAGATATTAGGTTGTTTCACATGAAATGTCGAATTTGAAAGATAGAGAACTGATTTATTTAATTAAAGTATGATTCATGTTCATTTATGACCTTTATCCAACGATTCTCAAAGTCATATATTCCATCCTTAAAAAAAATTCATCTTTTGCTGTGATAAACTGTCCAAATGCTTCAATTACCTCTGCTCTATTTAAGAATGTTTTATTACTTATGAAAAGCTCAAAATGCTTAAATAAGTGATGACCATTAAGGAGAGATATTACGGAAGTAGAGAGGATGTTGTAAAATCTCATAATTCAGGCTTTGCAACTTTTGGACCGTAGCTTGAGGAGTGTGAGGACGTGTATTGTCGTGGAGCAAAATTGGGTCATCACTATTTACTAGTCTGGGTTGCTTCTTTTTCAAATTCTCATGCATAAAATCCTTACCTGGAAATACGATGTTGCTGTCACAGTTTTTTCCTTGTTGCAAAAATGAATAATGAATAACTACCTTCGCAGACCACCATACAGCGATCACTAACTTTTTAGGGTGCACTGGTGGTTTTGGGTAGTGTTTAAGTGGATCTCTACTCACTGTCCTGATCTTCTGCTGTTCTCAAAGAGTGTCCATTTCTCATTTTGTGTAGCGATTCGATGCAAAAATGGTTCTTTTTCCAGTCAGGAAAGCAATAAGAAGTACACTTCGAGGCACCTTTTCTTTTGTTAATCTCGTTCAGTTGATGTGGAACAAATCTATCCATTTTCTTGAATTTTTAAATTTTTTTTCAAGTGTCGAGAAACAGTTGTGCGAGATGTTTAGAGTTCTGATGAAAGTTTTCGGACCGTTGTTCTCGGATTTTGTTCAACCAAAGCATGTAATCCATCGTGCCGAGTAACTGATTTTGGCCTCCCCTTTGGTTCATTTTCGAGGCTATCCTCATCTGAACGAGATCTTTAGAACCATATCTGAACAGTTCTGACGTCAACAAAACCATTACCAAAGTCCCGCTTGATATTCCGTAGAGCTTCTGCGGCAGAGTGACCCAATTTGTACTCATACAAGAAAAGCACTCAACATTATTTGGTTGTTATCATTTTCAAAATGTCTTTGAGTACGAATTTTGTATACCAAAATTGTATATTGTTTGGAATGAAAAAAGTCAAGATTAAATGCAATGGTATAGATAATTGAGTTTTTAAATGATTGGAATAAGTAATTAAAATGCAACATTTCATGTGTGACAACCTAACACATATATGTATGCATATTTACATGTGACTGAAAAAACAAGTGATTAAAAATGCGACATTTCATGTGAAACAACCTAATATTTAACAAGCAAATCTGCAGTTCTCTGAAGTTGAATTCTCGACTGTTTCAAAAGATGAGATAAGAAACAAGCAGAAGTTGGACTAGCTACTAAAGGAAAATGAAACAGTATAAGATAAAAATAGGTTCATATAGTTTCGTACCACTTTCATCACAAAACAATTTAAAGTGCATACTATGAATGAGTTTTGTTGCATGACAAGTGTCACTGGAATGATATTCAGACATTTTTATTACAGTAATCCCTCGACTATCGCGTCTCCACTGTCACTGTAACTATAATCCTCGACTGTAACGCGTGTTCCAAAACCTCCTGCAGTAGGTGAAAATCCGCGAAATAGAAATAGTATTGTACTGTATATATTTTTTATCCTTTTTATAATTTGTATATATTTCTTTTATTATAAATGCAGACCAATACCACTCACTCACATCCCGAGTTGAGTTTTTCATACAGTATGTGCGATTCTTTGTTTACTCATTTACGATATACTTCATATTTTCTTTTAATATATTTTAATTTATGTTATACGGTGCAGTACTGCACTCTATTTTTATTCATTAATTTATTAATTTTCAGGCGTGAAAATGCTAATTTTACCACAGAAATAATTAAAATCTAAAAAAAAATATAAATACCTATCGGCAGCAGAAACCCGCGATATAAATTTACATATATTAGTCAGAAAAATCCGCGATGTACTGAGTGCGCGGTAGGTGAACCGCGATATGGCGAGAGATGTTGTTTATTTATTAGATTAATGTTTTTGGTAATGATGCTAAGCAACAGATAGCCGTCTTATGATACATTTGACAATTTGTTGCGCACGGCAAGAATTACACATGACGGCATAATACATAGGAATGAATTCCTTGTATATATAACACGACTGTGTGGTTAAGAAGCGCACTCCGTAATTGATTTCAATCAAGCTGGTTGTTATCTTGGATAGGTGACTTTAACTGTAGCCTCCGAACGGCTAATGCCTTAGGAGTTAAACTGGACAGAAGGCTATCGTTTATCTATGTTAGTATGTATATATGTACGTAAGTTCACACACACATATTTAAAAATGTATATATAAACAGTACACGCACGCACACACACACACATTGTTGTATAGCCATTGACTGCTCATGAGTTCCTGTATCCTTTAACAGGTTTTGTATTTTGTCCCACAGCGTGTCCACAGCCACCCTCCTCGCCAAGCAAGCTCGGTGGGGGTTGTTGTCAATTTAGTCGCCGAAGACCCGCTTATGTAATAGGTTGTAGATATTCCCAGTAGCGCGCAAAAGCGAACTGACAAATATACATATACATATATACATACATACATACATTCAAAATGTATAGTATAAAATATCCAGTAGCGCTAAAAAGCGATCTGACACACACACACACACACACACACACACACACACACACACACACACACACACACACACACACACACACACACACACTCACATATATTATCCAAAATGTACAGTATTAAATATCCATCACGGCTGGTCTTACCAATCGGTTTCGCGCAAAGAATACAGCGTAAAGTTATACAATCGGTTTGTTACCTAACACTCCATTGTATTCTTTACGCGAAACCGATTGGTAAAAACCAGCCGTGATGGATTTTAAATACTATACATTTCGGTTAATATACCCACTCTACTAACAGATATACGGGTGCATTTTCTCCCTAACTCATGGTCTCTTAGTCAACTCAGTCACGTAATGTGTGTGTGTGTGTGTGTGTGTGTGGAGTTAGGGGTGTTTACATTGAGAGTGGTGAAAAGAGAAAACAGATTTTAGGGTTAGGGCTAATAATGAGACTAGTGATAGTAGTAAAGGTGGAAGGTGGGAGGAGGGGGAAGGGTGGTTTAATTAGTATGTGAGTGATGACGTTTGTGATAATTTGTATGACGGCTATAAAGTTAAAGGTTGAGATAGTGAAAAGGGGTTGTTGTCAACTGGGGAAAAGAGTTGACTGGTTCAGTAGCTAAATGGGGTGATGAGGTAGTCAAAAGTAGTTGTTAGTGAGACAAAGGAATTGGGATGGTAGTTTTCAAAGGAGTGAGATTTGTAAAGTACTGTTTGAGGTTGGGGAGGGTGGGGAGGCCAAGGGGAAAGTGAAAGTGGTTGATTTGAAGATTTGGAAGAAATTTGAGTTATGTGTTGGTGGGGAGGCTAAGAGGAAGGTGCGAAGAGATTGATTTGAGATTTGGAAAAATTTGAGTTGTATGTATGGGAAGGAATAAGATGGTGGGGGTAGTATTTATTAAGTAGTAGGTTATGTATATGTTTGTGTGTCTGTGCTTGACAACTGATGTTGGTGTGTTTACGTCCCCGTAATTAGTGGTTCGGCAAAAGAGACCGATAGAATAAGTACTAGGCTAACAAAAAATAAGTCCCGGGGTCGATTTGTTCGACTAAAGGCGGTACTCCAGCATGGTCGCAGTCAAATGACTGAAAGAAATAAAAGAATATATATATATATATATATATATATAAGAATAGATAGATAGATAGATAGATAATTAGATAGATAGATAGATAGATAGATAGATAGATAGATAGATAGATAGATAATAGATAGATAGATAGATAGATAGATAGATAGATAGTGAGAATTTACCAAAAGCAAAAGACGAAGACGGGTGTGTAAACAACAAACAGATGTATTAGCTTAACGCTCGGGAAGCGAAAAAATCTTTTACGTTTCGAGCCTACGCTCTTCGACAGACAGGAACACACAAATATACAGGGAGAGAAAATAGAAAAAGGTTTAGTGGCTAACGATCTATACTGGCGAATACTCTTCGACAGATAGGAACACACAAATATACAGGGAGAGAAAATAGAAAAAGGTTTAGTGGCTAACGATCTATACTGGGTCACACAGGAGAGCTAGGAAGAAGTGGAGATAATAAAATAGCGGTGATACGAAAACGAAGGTGCGTGTGCGTGTATGTGAGAACGTGTATGTACGTGTGGAAGGGGCTGGTGACCTTAACGAGTGCGTGTGCGCATGTGTAGGTGTGTGGATGATGGTGTAGGTGCTGATAAGTGGTCAGCGCTAGTGTGTGCGGGGTGGTGTGATGTGGTGTGGTATGGTGTGGTGTGGTGTGGGGTGATGGTATTGGGTGTTGGGGAGGGGAGTATGGGGAAGCAAGGGTGGGTCTAAGGGATAGGGTGGAGTGGGATGGAATATATAGGGATGTGCGGTTGGAATGTGTAGGGGTGGGGTAACAAGGGAGGGGTAACGATGAAGGGAGAAGGTGGGTAGGCGTGAAGAGAGGAAGTAGGTGCCAGAGCAAGAGAGGAGTGGTGGGTGGATGGGAGGAAGTAAGTGTGAGAGGAAAAGAGAAGAGAGGAGGAGAGATGAGCCCATGTGGCGCAAAGGAGCGAAGAGAGAAAATTAATCCCCGCTCACGGCGAAGACGGGAGTCCGGATAGCCCTTGTGAAGGACAGTCCGAACACAGACGGGTGTTGTAAAGAGTGACCGGTAGAGCGGAAATGGCGCGAGACCGGAGTGTCGTTGCCAAGTATGATGTCTCGGAGGTGTTCCACGAACCGGTCAGCCAAGCGGCGTCCTGTTTAACCGATGTATAGAGAAGGAGATGCAGTAGATGACGTTGCTTGAAGTGCAGGTGAAGGAGTCAGTGATGATAGGGTCGATGATGGGTGCCTGTGAGGAGGGTGGTGTTGCAGAGGTAAGGGCAAGAGCAGCAGCGTGGGCGGGAGCAAGGGAACGAGCCGGGTCGGGAGGTTAGATTAGGAAAGAAGCTGTGGACTAAGAGTCTCGTAGGTTGTGGGCTCGTTTGAAGGAGAGGATGGGCTGATTAGGGAAGATGTGCGAAGTGGAGGATTCGGACTGGAGTCGTCGGAAGGATCAGAGAATGGTGCGTTGGAGAGGTAGGGTGGTGGGGTGGTAGGTGAGGGGAAACGGGAGATGGTTGACGGCGGGGCAAGTGCAGTATGTATAGTGGTGAGGGGATATCCACATAGGATGAAGTGGCGAGCCATGAGTTGAGACTACACACATATATACATGTATGGTAGGAGTCTTTCAACTGACTGAATACAGTATCGCAAAAGCATATTCCAAGAGGACAGCCTCTCTATGATGTTCATACTTTCTGTAAACCCCTTGTCATTCATGTTAAGGAAGTCTAAAGGATATCTCACTGGTTCACAAGGAAACAGAAATACCAAAAGTAGTTTCTTTGCGGATGACTTGAAACTTTATGCAAAGAATATGCATGAGATGAAAAATGACCTTGACCTAGTTACAACATTCTCAAAGGATGTAGGGTTGGAGTTTGGTCAGGATAAATATTGTTATATGGTTCTGAAAAGGGTGGAAACTATAAACCAGATTAGTAACCTCTCCATCAATGATTTGACTGTTTCTATGATATCTGACGAGGAATGTTACAGGTATCTAGCGGTGGATGAAAACATATCTTACAATGGCACCTGTAATAAAACACGTGCCACTAAAGAATTTTACAGCCGAATGAAGAAAATTTGGTCCACAATGTGTTTGCAGTGCCAGTACTCATACCAACAACCATACAAACAAGCACACATAATTTCCACATAAACTGTGACGTAGACCGCCTCTACATAAAACGTGAACAAGGTGGTAGAGGCTTAACATCGATCTAAAATTCCTTTGAATGTCGCATCATATCCCTTCGGCAACACCTTTTAACCACCAACTGTCGAAGTGCATCATTTGACCAAGTTTACATACATGAGGCTGATAACACTATAAGACATTGAAGGCAGCTCCTTGAGCAACAATATTTGTCTGATAACCTAAAAAACATGCCCAAAGAAGTCGCACGATTCTACAACAACATATCATCAGATTAGAGGATTAGCTTATATGAGTGGAAGACTATGCATGGATATGTTAGTAGAAAGCTCTGAGATAAAAGTAACATCGATCATCAGAGCATTTTATCATGGTCCAATAACCGGAGTACTACCTCCCACTTTGAAGGGTGTGCGTTTGCAATTCAGGCACAGGAAATATCAACCAATTACATCATGCATTTTGAGTCGAACAACATTGTGACTGATGAACAGGTTCGTAGAAAGATGGGAGAATATGGGGATGTGCCGAAGAACTTTTAAACAAAGCTGTACTGTTTGAAGTAAGAAAACAACGTAGAAACCTTGTGACAGTATGATTTGACTGTAAGAAGGCATTCGACTCTATCCTTCATTTATGGCTGCTGAAGTACCTACACCTGGTAAAAGTACCCACTACCTTAATTCTTGTTATATAGAGACTCACAAAGACATGGACAACAATTCTTACCCTTACAACCGAGAATAGAATAATTGTTTCTAATAGAATAGGCACTTTAAAGGGAATATTCCAGGGAGATAGTCTTTCTGTATTTCTTTTCCTTTTGGCACTGAATCCATTATCGTTCCTACTGCAGAATACAAATGGTTACATGCTAGGATCTTCAACTGCTAGAAATATTAATGTAACTCATAATTTCTTTGTAGACGACCTGAAGATTTATCTAAAAGTGTTAACAAAGCCAAAAGAAATTTTCGTGTTTGGTTATAGAACGAGGAAAGTCAGTCCCCCAAACCCAAAACATCAGCAGTCTCACTATCTCCCCTATTCCACACAAAGAATGTTACAAGTACCTAGGTATAGACGAAAATGTATCATATGAAGGCACTATGAATAAAGATAGAGTGACCCGAGAATATTACACCAGACTTGGGAAAATATGGCAGTCGGAATTCTCCTCTTACAACAAAACAATATCCCACAATGTATTTGCAGCACCAACGCTGATTCCAACATTTGGGATATTTGATTGGACTGCGGTGGAAATCCACTCCATTGATATCAAAACCAACAAAATCTTCCAACAAAGATACAAGGCTCCATCTTTGGGATGTAGTTAACACAGACACATTCACATTTGGAACTTGAGAAAAGTCTTGCATATTTTTACTGTTCTACTCACAGATTGCACTTGTAATGTACGAACCAGCCGGTCAATTTCTCTTTCTGAAAATTCCAGTTTATCCAGATTCCCCTTTAAGCATTTACTAACAAAACCTAGTGCTCCAATTATTATTGGTATGAATACGAATTCATAGTCTGGATATAGAAGCTGGAGGTTTCGAAGCAGTTGTTCATAGATATCCTCTGTTTCTTTGTTTTTCAAAGAGATATTTATATCTGCAGGGCAGCTGGCCTCTATGATGGCACATACCTTTGCCTCTCTGTCCAAAACAACAATATCTGGCCTATATTTGACAGAGGTTTGATGGGAATATTCCACCAGTATTCCTTGAGTTGGTGTTTATGAATGTATTCCATAATATAAAGATTGTCTAAGTTTATTTCAGGATAGTCTTTTTTGCGGATGGCATTGTAAATTGTTTTATCAACAACATCGTCCCGCATAGGGAGGTAGTATCGTGACAACATTTTAGGACGGCTGCTGATCACAAGCTTAATGTCTTTCACAGAAACGTGACATAGCCTACACATGCAGTTACACCTTGGGATTACAAGAGCGTCATTGTCTCTCTTGTTCACCAGGTACTTTGTGGTAACCTCCTGTTCCTGGATTGCAAACGCATAGCCTTCAAAATATGATGTGATAGAGTGGTCTTGTGTCCAAGAGAGGCTGTGCTTCGTGTCAATTCTAGTGTCTTCTTCAAGCTTCCGGGCAACATACCCATGCATGGTCTTTTTTTTTGTATGCTGAGTGTTTTCTCTGAGGTAAGAGAGCCCAGCTGTTTTTGGAGCTCTATAGGAGATCATCAGGAAGAAAGTGTTTCTTGAGGAGTTCACTGCCAACTCGTACAATGTTGCTCACTTCACTTTTCAGCACTGCATTGATATATATTTTTTTGCTGCTGTTCATTAGCGGGTGCTGCATGAGTGATATCATACGGCATTGGAAGGTCATCTGCACTGATCTTAGACCTCTACCACCTTCATTTCTTCTTATGCAAGACTTTTCTCAAGTTCCAAATGTGAATTTGTCTGTGATAACTACATCCCAAAGATGGAGCCTTGTATCTTTGTTGGAAACCGGCTCCATCCTCAGTGGAAGATTTCTAATAATTAAAAATAGAAGAGACATACATACATTCATACATACATACATACATACATACATACATACATACATACATACATACATACATACATACATACATACATACATGCGTATCCATGTTTACACTTAAGTCCCGTAATTTAACGGTTCAATAAATAGGAGGGATACAATAAGTAACACATAAGTATAACTGCCTGAGTCAATATGGTCGGATAAAACTTTTGAAGGCTGCCCACAGTCCAATGAATGGAAGCAGTAAAATAATAAACAAATTTTTTTCCTGTTTCTAACAATTAACAAAGGAGCCTCTGCATCGTTGTTCGACCAGCTAGAAAAAGATGCCCAAACTTTCTCACATCATACTACTGGCTTATATGAAGACACAATACATTAGATAGTATAGTCCTATATACGCCTAAAAAATGGGATGCTAATGGAGAGAATACCTGTAATCATGGTTCTATCCGATCACGGTTGACCCTCACTAAACAACTTAGAAAGTCTTCATACTCGCCTAACAACTGAAATATCAATTTTTTCGACAGTTGGATATCATGTGTTTCAATGTGGCTGAAACAGCACGTGTATTATCAGTGAGATTGTTTATATATCAGTCAATATTGATTTCAAATTCAACTCACCGGCTTAAATTTTGGCTCAAAGCCAGCAATATTGATTTCATGTTTTAGCTCACCGGCTTAATATTGATTTCAAATGTTGGCACAAGGCCAGCAATTTCGGGGGAAGGGATAAGTCAATTGCATTGGTACTTATTTTATGGACTCCGAAAGGATGAAAGGCAAAGTCGACCTCGGCAGAATTTGAAGTTGGTACGTGAAGACTGACGAAATGCTGCTAAACCTTTCCCCCTGCGTGCTAAAGATTCTGCCAGCTTGCCGGTAAAAGACTAATAATTCCAAACTTATTGAATGTGATTAGCTCTTTTACGATTAGAACAATGCAGTTTCAGGAAACTTGTTGAAGAAATAGCTGATAAACTATCTTCCATATCATGAGAGTCGGAGATAATTTCCAAGAAGTTTAGGACGAACTAACCAAAAACCGCACGAAAAGAGTTTGAAAGAAGCCATCGCCAGAAATATTCGATAACTTCCAGGAATTTTAAGAAGAAATAATGACAGTAACCACCGATGACATCCTTGAGTTGGCTAATGAAAGTAAATATCAACGCTGATGATTTGGAGAAATAAAATAGCTTCGTTGTAAGGGTTTATCTGTTTAAAATGTGCAGGATTAGCACAGCTACACACCTAGAAAGAGCTTGAAGTCCCAACCGTCGAGTCAGTAACACCAGAAAAAGTTTTCTTACAACTAGATTCCTGTAATTATGGTTCTATCCGATCAAGGTTGACCCTCACTAAACAACTTAGAAAGTCTTCATACTAGCCTAACAACTGAAATATGAATTTTTTCGACAGCTGGATATCATGTGTTTCAATGTGGCTGAAACAGCGCGTGTATTATCAGTGAGATTGTTTATATATCAGTCAATATTGATTTCAAATTCAGCTCACCGGCTTAGTGCTGATTTCAGAAATTACAGAAATCGTGTGCTAAGAAGGAACACGGCGGAAAGAACAGCAGCAAAGCAATAAAATGTATTCTGCATTCTGCGGAAAGTAATCGATGTACGAGGAGAGCTACAACAAAGTCCCTCGTAGCCACATCTGTCTTATTTCACACACGTTTTTCAACTGATTTAACAGCGAGTAGGCTTATATACGTATGGTGGAAGTTGATTAATCTAACATTAGTTAATTTTCTAATTTTATTGTAAGTTTGAGTTACTGTGTGTACCACCACATTATATTAGGTTATCTGAAGTGAAGTCTTTGGAGGATATTACAGCCAAGTTCCAGACTTTTTCGGTCGTTTAGCGATGTTTGTCGCCTTCATTTCTATGTGTATTACTGCTGTGTGTGTGTACATGTGTATGGACATACATGCATATACATACATACATACATACACACGTACATACATACATATATATACACAGGGGCTGGACAAAATAATGGAAACACTATAAAATTTCAAACAAATTAAATTTAATATGGTGTAGGACCGCCTTTGGCAGTAATTACAGCTGGAATTCTACGAGGTATGGACTCGTACAAAGTTTGAATTGTTTCTAACGGAATTTTTGTCCATTCTTCAGTTAAAATAGTCTCCAGTTCTTGTAGTGATGATGATGGAGGATATCGAATCCTTACTTGTTTTTCTAAAATAAACCATAAATGTTCAATAATATTGAAATCTGGGGACTGTGGTGGCCAGATAATATGTTCAACTGCATTAGAATGTTCCTCTTGCCATTCAGTAACAACTTTAGCTGTGTGAATTGGTGCATTATCATCGTGATTGCGTTTCCCTCAGGAAAGAGTTCCACAACCATAGGATGAATTTGGACAGATAAAATGCTTAGATAGTCTTGGCTACTAATTCTGCCATGAAGGGAAACCATAGGCCGGCGGATTTCCAAGATATAGCCCCTTGTCCAGACCATCACAGATCCCCCTCCATGTTTAACAGCTGGAAGAAGGCAGTCTGGGTCAAATGCTTCTTTTGGCTGTCTCCACACGTATACTCTACCGGTGGTCGGAAATAACTTAAAGGATGACTCATCCGAGAAAATAGCATTCTTCCACTGCTCTAGAGACCAATTCTATAGGTTTTTGCTCCACTATAAACGCTTTGCAATGTTTGTTTTTGAACGCAGTGGTTTTCTGATTGCAGCCCTCCCGTGAAATCGGGCTTTGTGCAGCTCCCGGCGAACAGTTCTTGTGAAAACTGTGTTCTCGAGGTGGTCATTAAGCTCTGCAATAATTTTGGGAGCTGCATTTTTGTGATCTTTTCTAACAATTCACATAAGAGTCCGACAGTCCCTCTCTGAAAGTTTTGGTTTTCTTCCAGAGTTTTGTTTCGACGAGGAAGTTTTTACCTCTTTCTCAAGGGCTGTCATTACTTTCGAGACAATACTTCTTTATACACCAAACATTTCGACTGTTTTCGTTATGCTAGCGCCTGCCATACGAGCACCAACAATTTGACCTCTTTCAAAGTCCGATAGATCTGTCATTTTAATGAATTTTAATTACCTTCTGATGATATCTGAAAAAACCCCAGCAATTTTAGCAAAACATATTAAGCAATACTAATAATAAAAAGCATAAAAAAAGCATATATATATATATGTGTGTGTGTGTGTGTGTGTGTGTGTGTGAGTGTGTGTGTGTGTGTGTGTGTGTGTGTGTGTGTGTGTGTGTGTGTGTGTGTGTGTACATACTTACATATATATATATATGTATATATACATGCATATATAGGCAAAGGATGTCATAAAACGTAAACAACCTGAAATACGAAATACGAAAACATGAAATACGAATACAAACTTTTGTATGCGAACAACGAAAGAAACAAATGGAAAACAAGACAAGTAACATAAAGAACGACTCTTCATCACTTGTCGGCTGTTTATCTACTCCACATTTCGAGCAATTGGCAACAATATGTGCATTCGAGAAAACAGTTGTCCCGGAAACCAAAATAAAATTTGGGATTTGCGGAGGGTCAAAGATGGTAGCTAAATCTGGACACTGGAAACAAGCAGTGAGGGCCGCTAGGCCATACGAGATAAGGCAAACGCTGGGGGAACAATCTTTGACAGGAGAAAAGATAGGAGAGGAGACAGACACGAATGCGTCTGCTCTGTCCCCCCACCAACCGTCACTTGACAATCGATGTTGGTGTGTTTACGTCCCCGTAACTTAGTGGTTCGACAAGAGTACGATAGAATACGTATTAGGCTTACAAAGAATATGTCCTGGGGTCGATTTGTTCGACTAAAGGTGGTACTCCAGCATGGCCGCAGTCAAATGACTGAAACAAGTAAAAGAATAAAAGAATACATACGCACACATACGTACGCGCGCACACACTAATTATATTACACTATTTTATATAACTTTGATAGGTTTCGGCCAGTATAGCACCACCTGGATATATAATATATCTCTATATAATATATGTATGTATACATTTATAATATATATATATGCTTATAAATATGTATACATACGTATACATGTGTACACACACACACACACACACATACACACACATACACACACATACACGCAGATATATAGAGATAGATAGATAGATAGATAGATAGATAGATAGATGGATAGATAGATAGATAGATAGATAGATAGATAGATAGATAGATAGATAGATAGATAGATAGATAGACAGAAAGATAGATGGATAGATGGATAAATAAGTTTCTTTATTGGCCACACAGGGCTGCACACAGACAGGACAAATTACAAGGTAGAGCTTTTCTTTTGGGGGTAAAAAAAGGGGGGGTTGGTTTTCGATCAAAAGGGATCGTAAAAGGAAAGAAAGAGGACAAAAAAGGGGGGGATAAAATTTTTTAAAAGGGGGGGGAAGGAAAAAATTGATCAATAGGGATCGTTATCACAGAAATGCCAATATGAAGTGTAAAGGGAAGGACAGGTGAGGTTTACCTGTGGAAAGAAAAGCCTACGGAAAAGACCACGGTAACCTCGGTCAATGAAGTCACATGATATATTTCTTTTTTTTTTTGCAAATAAGCAACTCTCTGTATTAATTTTTACGGTTCATAGAATCATGGTCAAGGTGGCTTCGTCATTCATACGTGCCATCCTTGCTACATTCACCCATCTTTTTTTTAAACATCCACTAGACAAAACTTGCCTCTCTACTCTCACTTTCCTCTTCAAGTGATACTTGAAGAAGTTGATGAGAGATTGACCAGAGAGGAAAGTGTTTGTCTCTAATCCTTTCAGGCGCGTCCACCAGATACATTCTTTCGCCATAGCCACAAGTATGATAAAAATAGCTCTTCCTTCCCGTTTGAAGGAAGGAGGCGTGACGATATTAACGATAGATTCGGCTGATAAACCGACACGTCCCACACGTGACAGCAGTCGTTCGACATAAGCCCACAGGTCGGAGATTGTTGGACACTGCACGATTGCGTGCAGAGATGGATAGATAGATAGATAGATAGATAGATAGATAGATAGATAGATAGATAGATAGATAGATAGATAGTTAGTTAGTTAGTTAGATAGATAGATAGATAGATAGATAGATAGATAGATAGATAGATAGATAGATAGATAGATAGATAGATAGATAGATAGATAGATAGATAGATAGATAGATATAGGGTAGATAGATAGATAGATATATGGGTAGATAGATAGATAGATAGATAGATAGATAGATAGATAGATAGATAGATAGATAGATAGATAGATAGATAGATAGATAGATAGATAGATAGATTCGGACATGTATGACAATATATAAATAAATGAATTGAATATTGGCAGAGTTTTCGCGAGGTAAGAGAAATAAATTAAATAAAATGTGGCGTGAATAATTCTGTGTTTCCGAGACTCGAGGCAGATTTCAAGATAGAAACCAATGAAAAAGCAGCACCTGACACTTCAGAGTTGGGGATGGGAAGAAACAGCCCCCAACTCTTAAAATGATCCTGTCATAAAAACTACAGCAAATAAAAACTAAAGGGAAATAGATAGCCGTAAACAATTCCGTTCAGTTTGCTACAGCTGATGTTCCTGTGTGTGCGTATGTGTGTGTATTTGTGCGCGTGTGTGTGAGTTTATGTGTGAGTGTGTGTGAGTGTGTATGCATATCTATGTATACGTAAGCGTAAATGTACGTACGTAGATAAAGATACTCACGCGCGCGCGCGCCCATACAAACACAAATATACATATATAGATACGCGCGCCTACATTTAATTTTTTAACTCTCCCCATAATATGACCCCTACAACATTGCAACACACACATATACATCTACGTATGCAGACATGCACACAGACACACGTGCGCACACACACACAAACATTAATGGCAATTTACTTCTTACTGAAGCGTTCCCTGTGAAACATAAGGGTGCGGTTACCTGCTTCCATCTATTTTTGACTCATCACAGTTTTTCTAATAGGATTTTTTTATGAAGTAGTGGCAGTTGATGGAATGTGTTAGCCTCAGTATCCAACTTTTGATGTGTTGAACCAGGTACAGCTTCAGTCTGAATCATGCCCGAAGACAAGGAAGCACAGAAATCTTCCCACAACAAATTTAGCTTTTCATTCCTCTCACACGAAACTCCACCATAAACAAGAACCCATAAACTTTTAATATACACGCATGAATGAGTTCTTCTATACATAGATACCAACCTGTCTGGAGCAAAGTATTCCTGAACTTGGGTTCTTGGGGAAAGAAGGCAAATTTTTAATTCACACGCTGCAAATGATCACAATATGTGGGACTTTTTAGGTGGCAACCTAGCAGAAGCGTTAGCACGCCGGGCGAAATGCTTTGCGGTATTTCGTCTGCCGTTACGTTCTGAGTTCAAATTCCGCCGAGGTCGACTTTGCCTTTCATCCTTTCGGGGTCGATTAAATAAGTACCAGTTACACACAGGGGTCGATGTAATCGACTTAATTCGTGTGTCTGTCCTTGTTTGTCCCCTCTGTGTTTAGCCCCTTGTGGGTAGTAAATAAATAGGTATTTCGTCTGTCTTTATGTTCTGAGTTCAAATTCCGCCGAGGTCGACTTTGCTTTTCATCCTTTCGGGGTCGATAAATTAAGTACCAGTTGCGTACTGGGATCGATGCAATCGACTGGCCCCCTCAAAAATTTCGGGCCTTGTGCCTAGAGTAGAAAAAGATATCTGGAACTTCTTAAGATTTTTAAAGGATGAGGAGCATAATATGATGCGTTCCTTCAAAACCTTGCTACCAAGTAGGTGGCCGGTCAAAATTTGCTCTAGAGAAAGAGAGCATACATACATATATACATACATACATACATACATACATACATACATACATACATACATACATACATACATACATACATACATACATACATTCCCTATGGGACAAGGAACAAAATTCATGCACTGTTGTAGAGGTCAGCTACCCAGTTGGTGTGAATGTACTACCAAAAGTCCATAAAAAAGAGAACATGTATGGGGAATTATTGTGACACTTACAGCTCTTGCACCCTGACTATGAATTCTCATTTGTACATATCATTATAGGTGCATTAGGATATGTGCCAACAAATTTTCACAAAAACCTATAAATACTTGGTTTCACGGAGAAAGAGCAAAAGAAACTGAGGCGGATTTTCCAAATCCAATCTAATAGTGGTACAGTGAGGATTTGTCAGACCTTCCAAAAATTCTCCATCTAAGATTCTTATGTGAATAGATGTGTAATATATTGACAGTTCAACCAAAGCACCAACTCAACCACACGTTTACAAACACCGGGAACTCTCTTAACTCAAAGAGTCTTGTCGCTTTGTTAACGATCGGCTTGAACTCTCTAAAGAAGGTTTTAAATATAACATACATTTTGCAAGAGAGCAACAGAAATTCATCTCTTACATAACATCTTTTTCATTAGAAGACGTTTCAAAATAGTTTGATCATATTGATTTAATTATTACATGTTAAGCGACTCCAAACTATTAAAAGCTAGCTTCTCCTTAATTCGTTTACACGGATACTCTAACAAGCAAGGATTTAGAGTGATT
This sequence comes from Octopus sinensis, assembly GCF_006345805.1. Taxonomy (NCBI): domain Eukaryota; kingdom Metazoa; phylum Mollusca; class Cephalopoda; order Octopoda; family Octopodidae; genus Octopus; species Octopus sinensis. Next base: position 67,118,027 of record NC_043000.1, on the reverse strand, counting down.
TGTTCTGCTGGACCCGAGTCGGAATATTTGGATAACATGCCTCGCTTCTAAGCATAACACGAAATATACGTACGTACGTACGTACGTATGTATGTATGTATGTATGTATGTATGTATGTATGTATGTATGTATGTATGTATGTACTGAACAGCCATGTTGAAGTGGCAACAAACATTACTTTTCTGTACGGTTACTACTTGCATCTCTTATAGACAGTTTAGAACTAGCTACTTGGCTTATATATAGGCGTAGGAGTGGCTGTGTGGTAAGTAGCTTGCTTACCAACCACATGGTTCCGGGTTCAGTCCCACTGCGTGGCACGTTGGGCAAGTGTCTTCTACTCTAGCCTCAGGCTGACCAAAGCCTTGTGAGTGGATTTGATAGGCGGAAACTGAAAGAAGCCCGTCGTATATATGTATATACATATGTATTATGTATGTGTGTATATGTTTGTGTGTCTGTGTTTGTCCCCCCAACATTGCTTGACAACTGATGGTGGTGCGTTTACGTCCACGTAACTTAGCGGTTCGGCAAAAGAGACCGATAGAATAAGTACTAGGCTTACAAAGTCCTGGGGTCGATTTGCTCGACTAAAGGTGGTGCTCCAGCATGGCCACAGTCAAATGACTGAAACAAGTAAAAGAGTTGCATATCTAGACATGCTCATATCTAGTCATACAGCGTGTGTGTGTGTGTGTATATGTGTGTGTGTGCGTGTGTGTGCGTGTGTGTGCGTGCGTATGTGTGTCTGTGTGCGAGCATGTGTATGTGTGTGTATGTGTATGTGTGTATTTGTGTATGTGTGCTATCAAAACTTAAATCAGCTGGATATTAAATCTATATAAGATTTTATAGTGGTACACTACATACTACGCTACTAATTATGTAATTTCCATCAAAACAACAAATATTTCTGTTAACACAATTACAATTTCCATACAGCTACCGTCAACATAATTAATATCGTTATCACTACTTCTTGCTAATTTAGCTACATTTGAAGATGTAAGGCTTCAAGAATAAGATAATTTAACAGTGTCTCTGTAAAATATTTTAAAAGCCTACGTTCTGTCGGAAAACGTTTCTTGAGTAAAGAAAATATGTTAGTTATAGATGTTGCCACTTCTATATTAAAGGGTTGGTTATGCTAATTAAATGTCTTGATCTATTCTTCTTTATTGTGCGCTCGTAGTTGATATAATAGAGCTTCTCCTGAAAACCCCTACAAGTCAGTCCATTGTTGAAACAAGCTGAGTGATCCTTAGAAATTTACTCGTTAGCAGACAACCTATGTAAGTTCAATGAGGTATTTTTAATCAATTCTTTATGATGTTTAGATAATTCGAAAATTTATTAATTTGATTTAGCATCTCATTAGTTTTCTCTTATGGGTAAAATAATCCATCAGAGTAATTAAGGATCAGATCCCAAAAATTCACAATAGATAGATTCGTGTCTAATATAATCGAAAAACTAAAAATCTTTGAAAACTTCAATTATGTCCTTCCTGAATATATTAGAAGTTTGCAATTACTCATGGTCAATTGGCCATCATTCTTGTACAAACCACTCCTAAATTCCTTTAGCTGAAACAGAATATACGATGACCTCAGTCAGATGGTTCTGTCCATACGCACGTCAAAGGGGTATTTGTAGACTTTTTTTTATCCAACTAGAATGACCATAATAGAATTATCAAATAGAATTACGTAGCATATGGTAATTTTCCGATCATGGATAATCACATTAAAATCGAAATCTCTGTTCTCAGTTATGGTTTTTAAAAAAATTAGTAGCTCTTATTGATATTGATTGTACGATAGATGTATAATAATTATTTATATAAAAGTGAATAAATCTTGTAAAAATGGGGTTTTTTTCAGGTTCGACACACAGGGTTCTGTTATATTGAAAATTTCTACAGATGTAGTTTTTCATACCATTTGTGAAGCCACAATCATTTTCTTTTCTCTCTTTGTTCTTGCTTTTTTAAAATTTTATTTTTTGGAGAAAAAGGTTACAAACTTTTACTGACAGATTTTTTTGAAATTTTGACAATTAAATCCATTCTTCCATCCATTCACGACATTATAGAAACCCATAACTTGTTTCTTGTATACATTCCAATAGGGACTAATTATTGAAACCATCTTGGAGTTAGTGTTAGTATTTAAGGTTAAGATTAGGGATTAGGTTTGGAATAGCCTTAAGGTTTAGGCTGGGATTTAGTGATCGGAATAGCGTTTTAAGTTGGGGTTAGGTTTAGGCTTGCAGTGCATCGAAAAATTTCAATGTAGATAAAATATTAATATATTGTTTTCTTTCATTCTCTTCCATGAAATATTTTCCTCTGTAAAGATTTTGATAGTTTTTTTAAATACTCCTCAAAAAATAAGGTGTGATTTTCGCACGCAAACAAGAACAAATAACAAACAAAAACCGATTTACACAATTTCACAACACCAAGAAGAGATTGATTTATGGTACAAAAATATTTCAAACTTTAAAGGTCAATTTTTTATTATTATTATTATTATTATTATTATTATTAATTTGTTCAAATTGATTGTGATTTTCGTGACTGGCATACAAAAGCCATTGGCACCTGTACCCACACCATAAAGAAAGCTGCCTCCAGTTCCACACAAGCTGTCAGCCTTGGGACCACCTGGTTCAGATATCTCTGGATTTCATCGCACAGGTGTTCAATTGAGTTCAAATCCAGGCTGAGGGCTGGCTACGGCAGTTATAATGTTGTGCTGACACAAGAAGCCCACGGTAACCCTGGCCGTGAGGGAGAGAGCATTGTCCTGCTAGGATATGTGGCTGTGGTGACGCGTGAAGTAGGGCACAATGTGAGGTCTTAGGATCTGGTGAATGTAGCACTGCACTGTGATGCCATTCCCTCTACCTGCACCAACATTTTGGAACACATGTGGCCAAAATTCTCTGATTCAGGCCTATAGCACTCCAAACCATGATGCTTTGGCCACTCCACGCGTCTCTCTCCATCACACATGCGTCTCTGTAGCGTTCACCTCTCCTACACCACACCTTTACTCTACCATCCAAAGTGGAAACGCAGTACCGGCTCTCGTCAGAGAAGACTATCGACTTCCATTGTTGATGCCGCCAGTGCTGTGTAGCCCACTGTAGTCGTGCCTGACGGTGGCGAGCGGTGAAGACAGGCCCTCCAGCAGGACGACGGCAACGCGGGTTGTTGGCGGTCAGTCGAAGTCGTACCATGTCGTTGCTGATGGGTCACTGTCCAGTGCCAATGGTCTCGCAAGCTGTCACGCTGGCCGGTCTGAAGCGATCACGGAGGTTTTGCGGGTGGAAACGGTCATACGTGGGCGTGGCCACCCGGAGGCGCCCTCTGCAGGTATGGTCTGCAGTACTGTTGGTGCTGTTGTATCGCTGCTGCAGGCGATAGATGGTGCTGACATGGAGATTGTAAGCTTCCACAACAACCAGGGCACGCTGCCCTACATGCAATCGACCGATAGCTTGTTCTCTCTGCACTGTTGACAATCGGGTCATACGTGATGCGTGAAATTACGAACTGATTTTTATTACTGCCATGAAGGCTAAATACAGAGAGGACGAAACAAAATGGGAGGGGGAGGGGATCGAATGATAAAACATAAAAAATGAACAGTTAAAAATTTACGAATTATATAAACGAATGATCGAAACAATAATAAAAACAACACAGTGGAGTGGGGGATGTGTTCGACCCCACAAGCCCTGATCAACCACTGAATCTTTTAGTTTCCTTTATGTTTTACACTCTGCTTTCAACATCCGCGTCACTTCCTTCCATCTTTTGCCATATATAACGGACGACAAGCGTGTCCTCTCCAACCTTAGTTTCCTTTTAAGATGGAAAACAAACAGGTTGAGCAAACCAGGGCCTGAAATGAAGGCACCCGTCGTCACTCCCCTCATTCGCGTCCTACAAACAACCTCTCTCGCCAATGCTACTACAGCAAGAAAACACACCTTACCCTCCTTATTCAAGGGGGATGGTGGAACAATCTTTATTATCGACTCGGATTACAGCTGTACTCTTCCCAGGCGTGACAGCAGCCGTTCGACATATACCCACATTTCCGAAATTTTCGGACACTGCACAATAGCGTTCAGAACAGTTTCACTGCTCTGCTCGCATTCTGGGCAAGTGGGCTGGCATGAATAGCCATGCCTAGCGAGTTTATCGCGAACTGGTAAAGCTCCTCGGTAACACTGCCAAGCCAGAGACCTTTGGAAGTTGTCCAAAGGTCCCAGCCCTAATGTTCTTCGGAACAAACCAGCAAGCTGACCTTCGGCAAAGCCCTGGGTTTCCCCCAGATCATCGTCACACTTTGCCTCTACCAGCCCTCTGTAGAATGACGAGGTGGAACCATCGACACTGGCACCATCCGTCCGGCAGAGAAGCGTGAGTGCCTGCCGACAGTCGGCCTGCCATGCACCCGACTTTGATCTACTCTTAACCCACGGTTCCAATTCACCGAAACTAATGAACCGAGGAAGGATCAGTTTAACGAACGGAGACCACACCTGCTCACCATCCTGGTAGAGCCAGAGATGCCCCAGCCTCAGCGCATACCATTAACCACGGCATCTCTAACACACCATTTAGCGGCTGTTGGCAGCAGATAGAGCGCCTTACAAGTGGACCCCTGCCCCGCCGCGAAAAGCGGAAGAGTAATCGTTCCATCTTGTTAAGTCACGAATCGGGACAAGGCACGATGGTCAGATGGTAGATAATCACAGTTGCGATAAATACATTTACGACCTCCGCCCTCCCTTTAAGGGATAAGCACCGCTTAAACCAGCTCTGAGTTAGGTTGGTCACCCTGCTCGCCACCTCGCTCCAACCAGACTCCTAGCAATTTAACTGGCCCCTCCGTCCAACGCTCGACGACGTTATTAGGTGGTATCGACGTGCCGAGTTGCGAGCCGACAAACTTATCCCGGTTAATTTTTCTCTTGCCACTGCCTCGAATCCCTTAATGGTGGTCCACCTCGGACACGATGATGGTGATGTCGTCCACATACGCCGTAACCGATCTCCCGCAACCGAGATCACGCGGGACGTCCCTCATACCCTCCAAACTCCGCAGTAAAGGCACCAGAGCCAACACATACACAAGTGGGGAGAGGGGACATCCTTGACGCACCGAACGCTTGACCCGAACGATCGAATCGATATTGTTGTATAAATCAATGATCCACCTAAGGAAGTTCGGGCCAAACTCGACCGCCGCGAGGACCGTCACCAGATACCGATGATCAACCCTGCCAAACGCTTTAGATTGGTCTAAATGGACCAAAGCCCCATCCTTGCCAGGATGCCTATTTACTCTCTCTAAGGCATAGCGCTGAAATTGAAGATTGTCTTGAATGACCCTGCCATGAATTGCACAAGTCTGCGCCTCCCCGACGAGTCCACCCGCAACATGCGCCAACCATTTTGCTAGTACGTTGGCCAAAATCTTCAACTCTGCGTTAATCAGAGTGATGGGCCAAAAGTTATCTAAGCAGCACCACAGACCCCCCACCCTACCCCACTCTGGCTCACAGATCTAGGTATAAACCCATTCTGCTGCCAGTTGGTGTAGACACATGCTACTAGGTGCCCAAACAAGTCTGGCATACTGAAATATAGCTCGTAGGGAAGACCATCCAGTCCCGGCGACTTGTCATCGCCGCAGTCCGATAACGCCTCCTCCACCTCCGCAGATGTGATCGGTCCTTCACAGTACTCTGTCTCCCGCCCCGAGAGACGCGGCAACCCGGTGAGGAAGTCCGTGAGTTCCTACCTACGCTCAGGTCCATCGCCCCTCCCAAACAGCTGGGCAAAATGCTCGTGAAAAACCTTGCACATCTCCTCGGGTTCGTTTACTGCACGTTCATGTTGATCCATCAAAGACCTTATTCTGACATCATTGCCACGTTGGGTCTCTACCACACGGGCCCATCCGACAGCGTTGCTTCCCATCTCGCGGTTACCACTCGGGTCGCATTGCCAGTCCTCAATGCCTCTTCTAGGGCCTTAACCCCTTACCCGGCAGAAACGAATATATGCGTTTTGACCGAAATCGTTTTTTTCTATCTCTGGCGAGTTAACTCGTCAAAAGATAGACTCGCCAAAATCGACAGCAAACGAGTTCCTTTGTCTATTATAAACTCTTTTTTGACATATACGAGTATATTCGCTCACTTTATACGTCTGGCAGTGACGATTTCTGCCACCTTTCGCTTGAGTAAGGCATTGAAGACCGAGTATGATTTAGTCACCTGGAGACAGTCGAAGGGTTGAAAGGCACATTTTATGAATAGAAGTATTCACTTTGTTTCTACGTTGTTTTTTTTATACCTTTATATTATAACCCCACCATGTCGAACTCTGATGATGATAGCGATTATGAAGCTTCTCTTGGAGGGTTGGATACATCTGATGAGACTGAAAGTTCGTCAGAAGAGTTTTATTCAAGTGAAGAAACTGAAGATGAGGATGAGGTAGATGCAAGAGACTGGCACCGACTTAGATTTTTTGTAAAAGTAATATGATTTATGAAAAAAACGGGTTAACTCGTTTCTGCCCAAAGCGGTAATTTAAAATCAATATTATTGAATTAAAATTCATAATAAATAAGGTTTGAAATATACCTCGAAATCACCATTCAAAACAGTAAAATAAAACAATTAAAAAATATGTCTGAAAAATACATTTATTTTCAAAATAATTGTTGGGTAAGGGGTTAACTAAGCCCCTTTCTATTCTAGCCTTCTTACTTGCTAGCTGTTTGCTAAACCTAACAGATTCAAACTTGATGGCTCTTTTGAGGGCATGCCGCCATATGTTGTTAATAATGGATCCGGTCAATGCCCTCATTACTAATTGCCTAATCCGACTACTGTACTCCTCACAGTCTAAAAGTGACTTGTTGAGTTTCCGGTAGTCGGCACCCTGTCTACAAACTCTATCTAAGTCAAGCCTAGAGGTCGCAAATTTACGATCACTGTAACTGAATTAGTGAAATTGTAGACACCTAAGTATATCTTTGTCTTTGCGCCTAACAATAATCCTAAGTAAGACCTCGAAGACCCATCGCTATTAAATCATATCCACAATATAGCGTCTGGGAGTTCTAGTCTATACCGATCTGCCAACTGAAAATAACTGAGCAGATCGATGAGGCATGAGTTACCCCATCCTATCTGGATGATTCGAGCCAACACAATCTACTCGAGCATTGCAAATTGTGTTAAAGTCTCCTAACAACACTAAAGCGTGTGACGTTCCTAGAAAAACTATTTATATGGAATATTTTCACATTTCTGAGTTATTTTTATAATTATTTTTGAATGGTTCCGCTGTGAGAATTTTCTGTAGTTTCTTGTTATTGACATTCACAGCCATAATATTGTTGTTTGATTTTGTGGAGAAAGAGGAGGATGTGTGTGTTTTGTATGTATATCAGGGTCTTTTTATTTACATGTGCTGGGGATGGTGGGTGGAAAATTTTTCCTTTTCTTTTTTTGTGGGGTAGTCCATTCCATTTCTGGTGTTTCCTCTGTAGTATCTTTCCTCCTGGCTTCCATCTCTGGTGTCTCTGCTTCCACTTCTGATGTATGGGCTGCCTCAGCTGTCGTTGAGGGTGCAGTATCTTTTCCAGGAGGTGGGAGAGCCGAATCTTTCTGGTGGGGAAGCTTGCACTCTGCTCTTATGGGGCCCGTTTGACCACATTTGTAGCTTGTGGGCTTCCTCCCCTCGATCCGAAGCCTGGTCTCCTCCCCCACCAGTATAGTCTCTACAATTTGTTCTGAGTCAGCAGGGGCCGCTTGTATCAACATCTCTAGCCCGTGTCCTAGCCAGTTTTGTTGCTCTATTTTGGTTGCCTGGAATATGGAAATTTTATCCTCCAGGCCCATCACAAATGCCGCCATCAACTATGCAACGTCCACCTATGGAGGGATTTCTCCTACCCTTATCCTGGAAGTGCGTCTTCTAAGATATGTGGGTAGGAGGACCGCCTCTGCAGATGTCAGTGAGGTTGTGGAATGTTGCCTGGCCTTTTCCTCGGTTTTGAACCTCACCTCGATGGTTGCGTTTCTCTTTCTCCTGGCCAAATAGACGACATCTTGCCATACCGGCTTGAGGCATATCTCCATGGCTTCTTTCGAAGCCATTTCCAATTTCTTGTTCTTTATAATGAACGTTTTATATACTATAGTACACCAGGATGCATTGTATGTCATTTCACTGGGAGGGGTCACTTTCACCTCGTGCCCCCCCCCCTTTGAATCAGTCCTTTATATTTGATGAGTTCTTTTTGGTTGAGATTCAGGTATTTCCTGCTCACACCCGCTGCCGCTGCAAAATTTGTCAGTTTGTTATTTCTTGGTTCGACTTCTGGTTCCTTCAGTATTTCTTTTTCGGTAGGCATGTTCAAAATTGGTTCAGTAGTAGTCTCCTCGCCAGAGGAACTACTCATTTTTCAAATAATAATTTTGGGTGTAAACACCCAACAAAGTGCTGGGACCAAAACGTCTACTGGTGTAAGGGACCGGCTTCATGTCGAATTTTTACAGGTGATTTATCTATGGTAATTTTTTTTTCACAATAATTTGTTTGCACAAAAAGTTTTCACAGTAAATTTTTCCCCTCACACAAGGGAAAAAACAACACAAGTTTGCCCTTAGCAGATAACAAATTTGTTTCAAACAAACAATGCAAAAACAATTCAACAACAGTTCAATAAACAAAGTATTATAACAGTAAATTGAACAAAAGAAATGCAATAATAACTAACCGTAAAAGACGAGCGGCGCAGACTTGGCGGAGAAATTGCGAATGCCAGGAATGCGGTTCAAGTTGACTTTTATACCCATAACTCCAAGAGATGCACGAACATTTCGGTTTTCATTATAATTGTTTGCGACCGCCCCCCACGGCATTCAGCGCAGCTGCGCTTTGGCGTCTCGCTTCAGGAAAAGTTGAAAGGTTACCTGCAATTTGGGTCTCAGCCATAAACCAGCTTGTCTTGAAATATTTACTCTAACATCCCCGAAATAAATTTTCAGAATTTACCATATAAAAATGACATTTGAAAAAATTGCGTTTCTTTTGCGGTTCGGTGTAATTGTAATATTCTTAGTTGAAATCTTCAGGTTTTGCTACTAGATCACGTGCTCGACCGAAGAAGAGACGATAGGAAAATAACTGAAAGATATACAGGACAGAACCCACATAATCACGCACACACGAATATGTGTATATGTCCGTGTGTGTATGCATCTATTATATATAATCCGTTCTGTGTGTGTGTGTGTGTGTCTTCTAGGATCTCGGGCATCCTCCATCCGATTGCGCTCAAATTTGGTATGTAGATACCGATGGTATCAGGGCATGTATAAGTCTTGAAAAAATTACAAAAATCGATTCCAGGTGAGAATGCGATCGATAAACTCTTCGGTTGCATATTTGTGTGAATAAAATCGTTTTTCTTTGGAATAAAAAAAAAGGGTATCTTTATTTCTTCTTTTGCTGGTGTCTCAAATTTAGGTTAAATCAGTGTTTCTCAAAGGGGAGGCCTATGGGACGATCGGACAAATAGTTTTGAGAAAATTTGGTTTAAATGTTTGACAACTCAGCACCGTCCATTGGACGGGGAGCGTTTTGCTCGTATTTGTATATACGATCAGATCTCTGCATATATTATTTAGAAGGGTTTGGTTCTCATCTATCTCTACTATCAGCTTTATACCGACAATCAAGTATTATTATACTGTTTAATTTTAATTCGTTCATTCGTTTTAACTTAACTTCAATTTAACATAAATGATAATTGAAATTAAAAAGCGAAAGTATTCCTTTAATTAAATTTCTTAATATTCACTCCGAACATAATTAATATTTTTCTGATATTAAATGACTTTAATAAATTCAACCTAAATGGCTGAATATATTGGATCTTCACTGAGAATCTACTGCTATGCATCATTCTAATGCGAGGTACCATTTCGAAAAGCTGTCCCGTCCGAAGATTTAGAAGCAATGTAAACAAAGAATTCTTAAATTTAGTTTCTGGACACTTTCCAACCAACCACAAACACCATTGAATCTTCAATAGAAGAATGCTTAAGGTTAGCTATTCTTGTTGCAAAAATTTCGCTTCTCTAATAAATCTGCACAGTACAAAAATCCTTAGCAAAACTGATGGTGCTGTAGAAAGAGATAACCCAAAATGTAATTTCAAAGACCAAAGCTGCTGTCTTTTAGTAGGTAATTTGCCTATATGGCCAAAGTCCAGATGGATAATATAAATGCATACAAGATATATACACGTTCTACAGAAAATTCTTTAAAAGTGAGGCTATACCTAGACAGAAATTATTTTAAGTATCCAGAAAATAGAACTGCAACTAGCCTGGCCAAACACATATGGCATTTCAAAGAAGTAAGTTGTTCAACTTTTAAAATCTACTGGACCGTTTTGGAAAAGACTGCCCCGTACAGGCACAGGTCTCATAGAATTTCAATGAGATGACATTTATATTTGAGCGAAAAGTTCTATATTTTTTCCAGTACAAGCATGCTTTAAACCGAAAAGCGGAGCTCTTGAACTACTGCAGACACGCTTTGCAGACACCTAATGAATTGCCAAACGATCCCATATGGATAGCAAATCTTTGGTCTTGACATTTCCCACTTTTATCGCCTAATTTTTATTCAACGATACATGCACATTTCAAAAAACCTTCAACTTTTTCGCAAGCTGTCTCGCTCTTTGATAGTTTCGAATGGCCACTTTGTTTCCCGCCAAACTATGCTGAATGTTATCCATGGGCTTTTGTTAACCGATTTTAATTTTTAATTTCTTATTTTTAATTTATAATTTAAAAGTATGTCCAGAGAGGAATTTATTATTATTACCATTATTATTATTCCTGTATTTTTGTCGACCTTGCAAGTTCTATATATTCAATTTTCTTCTTATAATATCTATATCTCTTATTATAAAAGGCAGATTTTATCTGCCTCCCTTTGTCTCTTATAGAAATCTACAATATAGGATTTCTTCAATTACAATTTACCTAGCATTTTTAAGAGTAGAATGCATCGGGTCTTGCTAGGTCCACTTTTTAAAATTTCAACCCCAATTAAGCAAAGTTTAGAGAAAACTCACATTGTGGTGTATGAGTCAAATGCTTTTCTTAGTGTGGGATAAAGCACACGCACACGCACACACACAGTGTGCAACGAATAAAGTGAAAGTAATTCACTGTGTGTGTGTTGACAGGTAGACAATAGAATGCGATGGCGATGGCGATGTAATATTTGTTTCTGTCTATGACGCTGATAGATACATGAGTAAAATGTATGGGAAGCTAAGAGATAAGAGTGAGTGAAAATGTTCTTGGGAGAGAGTAAATAGCGAGAGAGTGATTTGAGGAAGACTTTACATTAAATAACCGTAGTGGCTTGTCAAATGAAGAGGAGTGACAGGGTACTGGAGGAAATAGGGTGAGTGAGGAAGATGGCCCCTAGCAACCACACCTTTTAAGATAGGGATTTCTAAGCTAGCCCACGAGCATCATCACCTCATTCTACATGTCCCTGTAAATTTTGGAGCGAATCGGACGGGATAAAGTTATCTCTAAGAAACAGAAAGATCGCCCAAAAGTGTATATAGATATTTAAATGTATTTATATATTCATCTATACACACATGTATGTATAATGTGCGTGTATATATTTCCATAGAGGTAACCATTCAATCCATACAAAGTTTTTTAGGACGAAAATATTTATATATAAAAGAAAGGTTGTGTGTCTGTTTACTCCGATTTAGATTCCTAACTACTCCCACATTTTGCGATGCAGTTTAACCAAAACCGGGTATCTTATAGTCGTGATTCATATCGAGCCCTTCTGGGTATTAGCGCGCGTCTACGATGAGTCTATGATTTTACAAATAATTTACCATCATTTTTTTCCATTTTAATGCATATTTTTTAAATAAAGGGAAGTAACTCTCAAACTTCACACCAATATGCGTGCTCATATGCGACGTAATATCACATCAGCAGCATTTCTTCACACCCTCCTTGCACTTGGCGAAGGCAAAATACCAGGGGATGAAAATGGTAATATTGCCATCGATTCCATTTGTAACATTGTTAAGACGCCTTCTGATCTCAGAGATGCAGTGTTCCCAGATCTACAAGCTAATTATCAGAATATGGATTGGATTGGCAAAAAGGCTATACTGGCCCCGAGGAATAAAACTGTTCACCATATTAATGATGAAATGCTAAAACTCATTCCTGGGGAAGTCTATGTATATCAGTCTATCGATACAACTCCTGACCCAGAGGACGTCATCAACTATCCAATAGAGGTACTCAATTCCTTTGAGCACCCCGGACTACCACCACACTTTCTCAAACTTAAAGTTGGTGCCCCTATAATGCTCATCAGAAATTTGGTTCCCCCAAAACAATGCAATGGCACACGTTTGATCGTTAAGTCCTTATCTCCCACCGTAAACTTATATCAATATTTGCCTGAATAATCATCATAATTCAGTGCAATCATTAACAGTACTTTCAAGCAATTCAGCCCTGAGCAACGCTGGGCAATTCTGCTAGTATATATATAAACGGCAAAATGTCTGTTTGCGTATCCTTTATACAAATCCACAATTTTTCAGTTAGAGGGCTCGCACTTTCTATGGTCATTCAAAACCGTCCAAGGGTGGTCGTGCACATCTTTACATTTCCCCAGTCACCCCACAAAGCCATTAAAAAATCAATAGAAGTGACTTTTTTGTGAATTTTCTATCCAAAACCCAACCAAAATACCCGAAACTTGATACGCCAATTGAATGCCAGCTAGCTGTATGTGATTGGTCGGAGATTTGGACAGCACTCGCGTGTATGTGCACACACACGCAGCTGTATGTGCATGCACTAGCAGTATGACCCTGCTTGTTCGTCCGCCCGTTATACATTAATTAGAGAGGTGGAGGTGGAGTGAGTGAGAAGTAGGGTAAGAGTAAAGGAGAGAGTGGGGGAGTGAAGAAAGAAGAGAGAAAGAAGTAGAGAAAGGTGATTAATAGTCATACTCTTAGTGCACATCGTCACGTGATCAGCTAAAGATAGAGGCGAAGAACGAAAGAAAAAGGAGGAGTATTAACGACGTGCAGTGGGTGCGGAAGGAATATTTATTACGTGGTTAAAAAGTTAGCAGAAGGAAAAGGTAGAAAGAGATGGACAGGAGAGGCAGTTATATTGAGAGAGAGGCGCGGGTAGTTAGCAGTGGTGGTGGTGTGGTATGCTGATATTGAAAAGTACTTTTTTTTTTATCGAACTAATTTTTTTTATATAGCGACCATAGCATACGCATAAGTGTAATTATATTTATCGTCTGCTCGCTTAGAAATTGATATTTGTTTATAAAGTTTAATTTAGCCTAAACTCTGGATTCATAAGAAACACGGTTGCAAGCTGCCCGAGAAAGGATGCACAGATATAGAGTAGGGGAGAGAAGATATAATAAAAATAGGGAAAAGACAACACTGACGGAGACGTGAAGAAATTAATATAGACAAACGTCAAGAATATTTAAAGAAAGCTAAGCTATGAATGCTATGGAAATGCAAATCATCCTTTCTTTCTTAAATGGGCTCTCGCAATTTTTCCATTCCGTTGAATTTACACGGGTCCTACCTGTCAAAATAATAATCTGCTTGTGCGTTCACCCATTAGTTAGAGAAGTGGAGGTGGAGTGAGTGAGAGGTGAAGGTGAAGTGAGAGAGTGAGAGGTAGTGGTGGAATGTGTGAGAGGTGGAGTAAAAATGAGAGGGGTAGGAATTTGAATAGAGAAGAAAGAAATGGGGAAGAAGTAGAGAAAGATGTATAATAAGACCAAATGCGTCACGTGGATAGTTGAAGGGAAAGTCGAAGAGCGAGAGAAAAAGACGATGAGAGAAAAGAAGAAGAGAGAAGTGTTAATGACATACTGTAGAGTGGGGAGGGAAAGGTAAAGAAAAAGAGATATGTTTAGGATACAATATTCAGCAGAGGGTGATGTTCTGATGGTAAGGTTAAAGAAAAGCAGAGAGAGATGGATAGGGGAAGCAGTTACATTGAGAGAGAGGGGGAGAGAAAGGGAGAGGAGAGAGAGAGAGAGAGAGAGAGGGAAACGGATAGCGTTTGTATTGTCAGAGGTGCACCTACAGGAAGAAAAAATACAAACAAACAGCTGAAGTGAAATGAAATGAGCTTTATTACTGAAAACTATAAAGGTGATGATAATGGTGGCAGTGATGTGTTGAAAGTGAAAAGTATTTTGTTTATTGAACTAAATTTATATTATTCTTCTATGTGGTTGTTCACACTTTACGCTTTAGTTTGTTAGAGGAGTGGTGGAGTGAGAGAGAAGAAGAGGGAATGTGAGAGTGAGTGAGAGAGCAGATAGCCAACCGATGTATTATGCTGTCACTCATGTGGTTAGTGGAAGTGGGAGGTGAAGTGAAAGAGAGAAATGTTAAACACATGAAGAGACGAATTACAAGGTTGAAAAGCTTGCTGAAGTGGCGGAGAAAAAAAGAGAAATATAAAGTGCTTAACAGAAGGAAATTTTAAAACCATATAATATATTATTGCGACTGGAAGTGAAAGAACTCAGCAAAATAAAAATAAAAAGCAAATTATCCTTTCTTCCTTAAATAGCTTCTCTTAATCTTTTTCGTTCTGTGAAATTTCCACGGGTCCCACTAGTATTTATTATTTTGTGTGTCTTACTTCATAAAATGTGTCATTAATCTTCAAGGAGTTACATCCTACTAAAATAATGTATTTAAACATAATTTATAGGGTAATATTCTATTTTGATTTATTTTATTAGTTTAACTGCTTTCGTTTATAGATATATGACTCCCTTTCTTCATATTATCATTTCCTTGCTTGCATATTTTTAATACACCGGTCTTTTTCCTACGAGTGTGTGTGTGTGTGTGTGTGTGTATTTTACATGTATTTATAGGAATCTATTTGTGAACATTTAATATGCGACTTGGTATACGTATATTTGCCTATGCATGTGCGTATACATATGCTTGATTGTATGTGTATACGTTACTCTTTACTATTTTACTTGTTTCAGTCATTATTTGACTGTGGCCATGCTGTCGCACCGCCTTTAGTCGAGCAAATCGACCCCAGGACTTATTTTTTGTAAGCTTAGTACTTATTCTATCGGTCTCTTTTGCCAAACCACTGCCTTATGGGGACGTAAACACACCAGCATCGGTTGTCAAGCGATGTTGGGGGGGGGAGGACAAACACAGACACACAAACATATACACGCACATATATACGACGGGCTTCTTTCAGTTTCCGTCTACCAAATCCACTCACAAGGCTTTGGTCGAGGTTATAGCAGAAGACACTTGCACAAGGTGCTACGTAGTGGGACTGAACCCGAAACCATGTGGTTGGTAAGCAAGCTACTTACCACACAGCCACTCCTACGCCTATATAGTATATAAAGTTTTTAAACGCATTTTACTTATATCAATATTTAAGCGCATTTTACATATATCAATATTTATATATATTCATACACGTGAAGGTGCGTGGCTTAGTGGGTTGGGTATTCGGTTCACGATCGTGAGATCTTGAGCAAGACACTTTATTTCACATTGCTCCAGTCCAGTCAGCTGGCAAAAATTAGTAGTACCTGTACATCAAAATGGCCGGTCTTGTCACTTTGTGTCACGCTGAATTTGCCTGAGAACTACGTTAAGGGTACACGTGTTTGTGGAGTGCACGTTAATTTCACGGGCAGGCTGTTCCGTTGAACGAATCAACTGGATCCCTTGACGTCGTAGCTGACGGAGTGCTAGTTATTTATACAAAGGTTTGGCTGTGTGGTAAGACGCTTGTTTCCCAACTACATGGTTCCGGGTTCAGTCCCACTGTGTGGCACCTTGAGCAAGTGTCTTCTACTATAGCCTTAGGTCGACCAAAGCCTTGTGAGTGGATTTGGTAGATGGAAACTGAAAGAAGCTTGTCGTATATATATGTAACGGTTTGTTCTTCGTTGCAGTCGAGGGTCACCAATTGTAACGGTTGTTGGTAAGGTTGCCTTGCATTATGATATATATTGGAGTCGGCAGTTAGCGACTGTATCGGGTGTTGCTGTTGCAGATGTGCACGATGGAAGAATAACAGTGATTGAAGTTATAAAGAAATATTTATTTACCACTACTTTGTATAATACCATGCCTCGACGGGCAGGTGTGAGTATCATATAAAAACAATAGGGTTATCTTTTCTTGTGTGTTGTTGCTGTTTATGTTTGGTCAACTGCTAGCTGCCTAACTAGGAATTAGAGGACGATACAGTGAACGTTAAGTGTAGAAAGTCGATAAAATGACACTGTCATTGTACTTGACGCTTAAACAGCAGTGGTGTTTTGATAAGACTTTGTATCATAGCTGGCATTCTCACTGTAAGCCTTCTCTCAGTTGAATTATCTCACTAACAAGATTCTGCCTGTGGTCGCCTCTGCGTCATCTCCTTTTTGCCAATCCACTTTTTCCTACGGTGTTTTAGTATTTATAATTATTCAAACTAGTTAGGAGAGATATATTGCTGAGAACAATGAATTTCGTTGGTGGTCTGTTATCTCTATTCTAGCTTTTGGTGGCCTAAAAGAGGTTAGAAGTGGCAAAGACATTATTCTGCTTAGCGAAAGCATCTGGCAAATGTAACTGCCGTGAGAAAAGTACTGTTGAACGGTTAAATGAAATTTGCCGATCGAGGATCGAATCCACGCTATGCCTGCATGAAGCCACTACAATTGTGTGTGTGTGTGTGTGTGTGTGTGTGTGTGTGTGTGTGTGTGTGTGTGTGTGTGTGTGTATGTATGTATGTATGCATGCATGTAAGTATGTATGTATTTGTGTGTATTTCTGATTGTCCCCCATCATCGCTTGACAACCGATTTTAGTGTGTTTACGTTCCCGTAATTTAACGGTTCAGCAAAAGAGACCGTTAGAAAATGTACTAGGCTTACAAAGAGTAAACGCAGTGAACCACCACAAACAACCTCCAAAGCAGGGCTTCATCCAAAGAATGTTATGCTTTCAATTTGGTGGAATTGGAAGGGCCGTATCTTTTACGAGCTTCTTCCTACGAACAGACCGTCAACTCGAATGTGTACCAGCTGGACAAATTAAATACACCGATCCACCAGAAGTGCCCAGCATTTGTTAATCGTAAGGGCATTGTCTTTCATCACGACAACGCCAAAACGCACACTTCTTTGCAGACGCAGCATATGTTACAGGGGCTTGACTGGGAAGTTATGCCGCATCCTCCATATACTTCTGTTCTTGCACCTTCTGATTTCCACTTGTTTTGGTCACTTGAAAATTCATTCAACTCTGAAGATCATGTAAAAATTGACCCGGAAGAAATTTTCGCCAGTAAAGACGGGAAATTGAGTAGAAATAATGGATGCGCCTACAAGATGGCAAAAGATACTTGAATGAAATGGTAATCATTCATTAAATAAATCACTTTATGTTTAAAACTTGTCTTCTTTTCGCTTAATAAAACCCAATGGACTTTTTGACTTACCCAATATTTCTGATATCTACTGCTAATAGAAATAACATTCCTTTCATTGTAAAATTAACAAGCAATGTAGGTTACTATTAAAACTTCACCTTCTCAAGTATAGAACTGGCTTCACCTCTTATGTAATGAAAATTAGGCGCAGGGGTGGTTGCATGATTAAGAAGATTGCTTTCCAACCATGCAATCTTGCGTTCAATCCCACTGCGCGGCACCTTGTGTAAATGTCTTCTACTTATAGCCCTGAGCTGACCAAAGCCTTGTAAATGGGTTTAGTTGACAGAAACTGAAAAAAGCCCGTCGTATATATATGTGTGTTTATATATATGTGTCTACGTGCGTGCCTGTGTTTTTGTGTTGTGTCATTTTACTAAACCCTTCAAGGCGGTGCTCAAGCATGGCCGCAGCCCAATGAATGAAACAAGCAAAAGAAAAAACATTTATTTTCCTCTATAAACACCAGAAATGAATACCATTTGCTGGTTAGGTGAAACGTATTTTGTAATAAATTTAACACAACTCTCAGCAGGGAAGTGCAGGGCCCAATTTGAGAATTGTCAGTGAAGCTCTTTACTCTACAAAAGCTTCGTATAGTACACCAGTCCCAGCGCTTAGGGCTTGATATATTAAAAATTCATCATAGCGTCACCTGCTCGAGTGAGTGCAGAAATTGGTGCAGGGCCCAATTTCAATAAATCAGTCTATTTAATTTAAAACCGGCCCTGACTCTCAGTAGTGAGTTCTACATCAGTAAATGTTCTGTCGTTATTCTTAAAGTAGTATTCCATTAATATCCTAAATTCCTGCCGCTCCATCCTTGCCCGCATTATCTGTTTCCTCCACTACCTTAATGGTCGACTTCTTCATTTCATTACCGTCACCCCCATTGAGCAACACAAACTGCACTCTCTTCTCCACAACCCCGATCCTCCCACTCTCAGTCCCACTCCCTTTCTTCTACTCTCCCTGTCCTCTCGCCCGTCTTATTCTGTCACATCCCCACTCCCCTTTCCCAGCCCATCTACAGCTTTCCTGCCCCTCTTCTTCCACCCCATCTCCTGCACCCAACCCACACCAATCCCCCTCGCCAATTATACCTCTCCCATCACTACGCACCTTTCAGTTGTCATTCTCTTTTCGAATCTGAACATTCCCTCCTAAGCGGAGGTCTATGTTTCCTATTTCTAACACCTACCAGTTCCGAACCAACACCGAAGCCGAACGGTTTATGTGCCTTTTTTTTATGATGTACCTCCCGCTCAGAATGCCTTTGATTCGCGGACCTGGGTCACTGACCATTGAATTGGATGTCAAGTCCCGGCCAGTTCAGCACTCTGGATCTATTTACCGATGCATGTCGCTGTACAGTAGACCGCTTCGATTTCTGAAAGCGTTCTGAAAGCAAAACTCCTCGCTCTCCATTTCATTCGATTCCGCGATGATATCGTCCCGAAACCAGCATCATTGGGGTATGGTAGGATGACCCTTACAGAATAGAAGCTATACGATAACTCCGGAACCCCCTCTTCATTTGTCTTTTTGCATTGTAAACACACATACCGCGTTTCGTACAGCATCTGTCAACTCATTTCCTCATCACTTGTTTCCAACCCTCACTGCTTCCAGTACACCTAGAATATTCTTCCTTCCCTAAACCCTAAACCTGAAAACTACGCCTGCCCCATCGTCTCTATCTGTCCCACTGAACTCATTTCCGTCAACTTCGGCACTCTTCTTACACCTTTGCTTGTTCTCCTCCCACATCTATGACACTAGCCATGTTGTTTGTCTCTCCTACTCTTACTCCTTATTCCCCAGCCCCTCTCGCCTTATTTTCATCATGCATATCAACTCCTTATACACCGTAATTCCTCACGGTATGGACCACCGTGCTCTCAGATACTTTCTCAACCCCTGTATCCCTCTCTATCCTAGTATCTCTGCTCTCTTTCGTATAGCCGACCACACGCTCACTCTTAATTGTTTTTGAATCGTGTCAGTAAGGTGGAAAAGCATCATGAGGTGTTGTGGTAGCCTTGTTGGACCTAAATTTTTGCACAGGCATTGTTTTGTCAGTGATGGTCATACTCGTATACAAGTTAATAACCTTCGTGTACATGTGTGTGTGTATGTGTGTGTACACGCGCGTGTAAAAGTATTCCTCTACCTATACTTAGGTAGCATATCATGTTAATATCTAAATAGTTGACTATTTAGGTAAAATTATGTGAATGTCGCAATTAGTTTTATTTCTAATAGTGGGCTATGTCATGTCCATTTCTGTTATATACTACTCCTGATCCGTCATCCTTATATGAACTTTTGTTGACCCCCATCACTCGTTATTTATGTTACACGTATAGAATACACAATCCAAATAGAACTACGATTTCAGCCCCGTAGTGGCTCTCCATCGCAACTTGGAAGGAAACATCACCATTCATTTTTATTCAACGGAAATTGTCGCGAAATAGTAACGATTTTCTAATGTTCATGATAATATTAATTTCACAATTGGTGACTATATAGCTTACCAAACTTGAGGGCCCGATGTAGGAGATTTTTTTTCTTTGAGATTGACTTGTAAAATTCAATATGAAACAAACTGTATGTCATTCATACACTTAAACCATTCAACTGTAGTGCTCCTACATATCCAATGAGTGGAGTTTGAGGCAACTGTATTATGTAGAGCAATTTCATCTAGCATCGTTTTATTAATAATGGCTATCTAGCTTTTAATAAGGTTGTCTTATCTGTAGCTGGTATTGGGGTTGAAATTAATTTTGTGGTATTTAAGGACCATAAATTACATTGTGCAACATGATTTTTATCCTTAAAACCAGGAACTTTTCAGCACTACCTTGTGCATTATGGTCAGTAGGTGTTAGAAATAGGGAACATAGACTTTCGCTTAGGCGGGAATGTTCAGATTCGAAAAGAGAATGACAACTGAAAGGTGCGTAGTGATGGGAGAGGTATAATTGATGTCCAGGTGATGGAAGCAAAGTTTGAAGGGAATAGTAGTCATTTCCATTGATTTCCTGATAGAAGCACATAGGAAATAACACTTACTGACCAAATACAAGAAAAATTGTTACAGAGTTATGTGTGAGTGAAATAGTTCTACTCAATCGTCTATGTTTAATATTGTTGCTAGACTTTTTTGCCTCCTCATTAATATGTGTTACGGACAGTTTTCTTATATGTGCTGTTGTCTACAAATAATTTACTGTATATTGTCTGTCTGCTTCATAGAGATTTTTAGACTTATCGGCTTTAATGAATATATTTGGGAAGATTTTAAGTTCTAGAAATTCTTTTAGTCTATGCTGGAGGTTGTTGCTTATGTAACTGAATCTGATGCTTTTAACTAATCTAATTAGGTTCTCTCCAAATCCATCTAGTTCTTTAACATGGAGAGGATTTTTGTAAGATATAAACCGAAAGTATTCTCAGTAGGATTAGATTTATCTTTGTTTTAAAACAATGCTTCCCATTTTACGGTTAATACGTTTTCTGTTTTTCAGTAAGTTGATTAATGTAAAACGTTTTAGAAGGAATTTGTATATTCTTCAAC
Organism: Octopus sinensis; assembly: GCF_006345805.1. NCBI lineage: Eukaryota > Metazoa > Mollusca > Cephalopoda > Octopoda > Octopodidae > Octopus > Octopus sinensis. The sequence goes on along the minus strand of NC_043000.1, from coordinate 67,096,785 downwards.
GACATTCAAATTCTTGAGATGTAGAATGTTTATTGGATTCTTGGCTCACAATAATTACCCATCTCTCACTCAGAACATCAGGAAGGGAGGAGTTACGTTAGTAACAAACTAAGATGAGATCAATACTGCATTCGATAAATGAATAAATTTCTTTAAATAACAAAATGCTAACTGTACGGTACCATTATTTTTATGCGATTATATTCACAATTATTCAATTGAAGTTTGAATAGTATCTACAATTCGACCATCTTATTAGATGTGAATGCAAACGAGAATTCGTATGGTAACAGATGATACAACCAATACTATAGTCCCTGAAT
>NC_043000.1:67081462-67091462 GCF_006345805.1 Octopus sinensis | reverse complement strand
TAGTTTGAAGGATAAAGCATTGGTGGAACCGATTCAAAGTTAGACTCTTGGTAATCCAGGCCTTGGGTTTGAGCATCCAGTGGATAAGAAGCAGGTTTTTTTTATTTTTAAAGGCCCTTGGGTTCGCGGACTTGTAGATAAGTCCTGGTTTCATCATGAAACCAGCAGCATGGCCACACGGAATTAGCATCACTCTGACCTTCTGTGCCTTAAATCATGGAGCTCTGGCTTCATCCTTCATGATGTACATTCTAGAAGGCATCTTCTTCCAGGACAAGCCAACCTCATCCATACTGAAAACCTGTTCCTGCTTGTTTCCCTTGTCCTCAATGATTTGCTTGAAGGTCTCGAAGTACTTCTCGGCAGCTTCTTTGTCAGCTGATGCTGTCTCTCCATACTGGGAAACACGCTGTATTTTAAACCATTTCTGGAAATGTTCAAACCATCTCTTGCTGGCTTGAAAATCTTTGGACTCTGGTGCTGTCAATGGTCTTGGTTGCGATCCTTCAGTGCCCTCTGCTCCGTCTTCTCTGTCAAACTGCTGGTATAATTTCAGCGCTTTCTCGCCGATGATGATACCATTCTAGGAAATGTTTTTCATCTTGCAGTTACTGATCCATCCTGACCATGTGCTTATTTTGCACTGTCATTATCTTTTTGGCACTTTCACAGAAACTTTCTCGTTCTTTTCTATGTAGCGTATAGTGCTTTCCTTGAGATCATAACAGCGACTTACTGCAGCATAACTTTTACCTTCCTGGAGCATATCCAGCCGTTGTACCTTCTCATGGAACGTCATAACCTTTTTCTGGCACTTAGATTCATTGCCAGAAGCCTTAGAAGGTGTATGGCGTTTGGGTGGCATCTTAGTGCTTTTTTTCCCCAAAAAACTTCCCAAAAACTCTTCCTTGCATCTAATATGCGCATACCACCAATTGGAGATTGAGCAGAGTAATCTATACTATAATAATAATAATAATAATAATAATAATAATAATAATAATAATAATAATAATAATAGGCATAACAACAATGTGAACTTCCAACCTGTTGTCTCTTGAGGTCTCTGGGTGAGACTTGGAGCCAACTTGTACAAATATAAAGCAAAAGTCAAAAATAATAATAATAATAATAATAATAATAATAATAATAATATAATAATAATAATAAAGAGAGAGAGAGAGAGAGAGATTGCTATGAAAGAAGTCATAAAAAATTGCAGACGATATTTACGATTCCGTAAATATGCGATGGTTTCGGAGAGCGAATAATCGAGACCATGAAAGCCGAACCGTGAATAAGTGGAAGTACATTGTATATATAAATAAATATATATACATCCTGTACAAATACTCTTTTCTACTCTAGGCACAGAGCCTGGAATTTTTGGAGAGGGATAGTCAATTAGATCGATTCCGAGTACACAACTGGTACTTAATTTATCGCCCCAAAGGGATGAAAGGCAAAGTCAACCTCAGAAGAATTTGAACTCAAAACATAAAGACAGACGAAATACCGCTAAGCACTTTGTCCGGTGTGCTAACGGTTCTGTCAGCTTGTCACCTTACATCGTGTGTGTGTGTGTGTGTGTGTGTGTGTGTGTTGTGTGTGTGTGTGTGTGTGTGTGTGTGTGTATTATTCTTTTACTAGCTTCAGTCATTTGACTGCAGCCATGCTGGAGCACCAGCTTTTGTTTAAGAAATCGACCCCAGGGCTTATTCTTTGTAAGCCTAGCACTTATTCAATTGGTCTCTTTTTCCGAACCAGCACAGGTGCCTCTGATGTAACACCAGCATTGGTGCCTTTTATGTGTCACCGGTATGGGTGCCGTACACATGCCACCAGCACAGGTACCTCTGATATGTCACCAGCACAGGTGCCTTTCACGTGCCACCGGTATGGCTACCTTTCACATGTCACCAGCACAACTGCCCTTAATGTGTCCCCATCATGGGTGCCTTCAACGTGTCACTGGCACTTCTTCTGTGTCACCACCTCATCCCAAATGTGTATATATGTGAATGTGTGAAAATTTGTGCATGTACATATGTGAATGTACATATGTATGCTTGTGTATACATGAGTATTTCGTTGCTATTATGCTAAACTGTCGTATGTCCAAATTTGGCCAAATGTGTTTGTTTTAATATTTATTTTTGCTTGCAATAGCCAGTTCTTTTGGTCAAACCATTGTATCTCCAACTGCTTCAGATGCCAAGATATCAAAGATTGTCAAAGTATGGTCCAATGGTATAGCTATGGAATACTGAAACCATTTTTTCATTTTGTGTAAAAGCAACATTTTGGACTTACAACACTTTTGCATGATAGCAACGATTTGTACGTGTGTATTTTTATATATACGTTTATGTTTGTGTGCACATGTTTATGAAAACTTTTGTACTTGTATTTGTGACGGCGTTCACCCTGGGTGGGTTGAGTCTGCTTCTTCTCTGGTCCTGACGGCATCAGGAACCATGGCGGCCCACGCTCGACGGTCCTGTGCGAGGTCACTGGAGATAGTGAACCATTCACGGTTCCATCTGCGCAGACCGACCACCTGCGGACCTGAGAGTTCGGAGAGGTCCTCCTTTACCGTCGTTGCCCAGGTCTTCAGCTGCCCGCTCGTGCGTTTGCACCAGTTGGAGGTGGGAGGTGCTGTCAAGTGGAGGTGGGAGGAGGACATCGCGAATCAGCTCACCCTCTGGACGCCAGGCCGCATGACCGAACCACCTTAACGCCGTTGTAGAACCACCGAAGGGAGGGGCCGAAGATTCAGGCGATGACGAAGGCCGGCTGTAAGAACCCGATCGATGCGTCGACAACGAAGAATGCAGCGGAGACAGTCATTGTCGAACACCTCCAGCCTTCGCTGATCGACTACCCTCAAAAGCCATGTTTCATAACCATAGAGAAGAATAGTACGAACGACGGCCTGGTAGATTCGCCCTTTGGTCACCGAGGAGATCTCTCTTCTGTCCCACAGGCACTGCTGGAGGCGCACGAATGCAGATCTGGTAGCACCTATGCGACGCTCGATCTCAGCTGCGCCCTGGCCCGTTGGAACCACCTTTGAACCCAGGTAGACGAAGGACTTCACATCCTCCAGCTCCACGCCCTCGAGAACGATTGACTGCCATTCATCTGCTGCGACCAGAGACGTCATCACTTTGGTTTTGCTAGCATTGATCCGAAAACCAACAGCTGCCGCTACCGCATGCACCCTTTCGAGAGCATCTTGGACATTTGCCCGGTTAGAGCCCAAGAGCGCGATTTCATCTGCGTAGGCCAGGTCCGTCACCACGACTCCTCTCCCAGCCTCAATGCCCGGGTAGTTCCGAAGCGCAGTGTTGAGAATGTAATTGATGGCGTAATTGAATAGGGTTGGCGACAGCGCACGACCCTGTCGAACACCGGTAGCGACGTCAAACGACTTCGTCTCCCTGCCATAGACCCTTACACGAGCCCTCGTTGAACGATAGTAGCCCTGTATGAGATTTAGCAGCTCCATAGGGATACCGTCCGCCTGTATAATACGCCACACGGCTTCCCGATCCACCGAGTCGAAGGCAGCCGCAAAATCGATGAAGCAGAGAACGATAGGTTGTTGGTGCGCCCACCGTTGTTCCAGGACTCGCCGGAGACTGGAGATTTGATCAACGCACCCTCTCCCGGGACGGAAGCCGCCCTGAGAAGGACGGTACGGACATCACGGATGGCCTGGAACCTCTTCAGAAGGATTGCAAAGGTTTTGGCAGCCACATCGATCAAGCTGATGCCTCTATAGTTGGAACACAGCTTTCTATCACCTTTTTTGAAGAAAGGTAAAAGAGTTGCCTCACTCCATCAGGAAAACGCCCCGTCGCCCACACAGCACAGAAGACACGATGAAGCCAGGCTGCGAAGACATCAGGCTCGGCCTTGTAGATCTCAGCTGGGACACCGTCCTCACCGGGGCCTTGTTCCGGAGATTTTTCAGGATACTGCGGACCTCCTCGACCGTTGGAGGAGCAGTGTTGCACCCGTACTCTTCTCCAGGCAGCTGCGCGTCGGTTGTCGTAGATGGAGGCAGGTGATTGAGCAGCTCGGAGAAGTGGTCCCGCCATCGGCCCAGCCGGTCACTGAGGTTGGTAATGACCGTGCCGTTCCGATCACAGATCGTCTCGCTGACACCCGGATTGCTTCGGCTGGCCTGCTTCACCAGTTGGTAAAGCTTGCGTGAGTCGACGCACGCGGCTGCTCTCTCCGTCTGCTTCGCAAATGCACGCAGGTGCGCATTTCAATCGGCTCGGATGCTCCGAGAGGCTTGACGTCGTAGATCTAGAAGATTTGGAGTCCCCTCGAGCCGAGCCACCCTCACCCTCTCCACGAGTTCAAGAGTGTCACCGGAGATCCAGTCCCAATGACGAGTAGACCTGAGATGTTTTCGGGCCACCTCAACCGAGGCCTCCTTCAGCGCGCGCCACTCCTGCTCCGGTTGCTGTTCCACCACGTCACCAAGCAACTGGAATCGGTTCCGCCGCTCCAACCAGAAACCATTGCCAGCATCGAGTTTGATGTCGATTCTCTTCATGCGGTTAGGAGGAGGTTTCGCCTGCAACCGCAAACGAAGGGTTTCCCAAACAAGAGTATGGTCTGATTCATGTTCGCTGCCCGTATCTGCCCCGCGATACGCACGAGTCCACCACTGAGCAAGCCCAGCGGGACCTGACCAGTATGTAGTCGATCTGATTGGCTATTCTCCCGTCATTGGACCGCCAAGTGACGAGATGGCGCCGAGGATGTTGGAACCGGGTGTTAGTAACGATGAGACGATTGGCATCTGCGAAGGATACGAGCCGTTCACCATTGTCACAGCGTACGCCCAGGGCATGGCGTCCCAGAATATGCCGCGTTGTATCATCAACCGGCCCTGTTCATGCATTCCAGTCCCCAGCGACAATGAGAACATCACTGGATGGGACACCATCCACTGCAGCCTGGAGATCGGCGTAGAATTGCACCTTGTCCGCACTGACATTGGAGATTTGTCCCCTCAATCGAACCGGCGCGAGTCGGTGTGAGATTGGTTGCCACGCCAGCAGAGCCACTTGCGCGTCAAATCTGAGCCCCACAGTGACCCCATGAAGACCAGTGTTGTCGGTTACGCCACTATGATATAGGTGATAGGCAGATAGGCAGATGGCCAACATCAGCGAGTCGGACTTCTGAAAGGCAAGCAACATTCACGCAGTACTTGTGCAAAGCCTTCATTGTCAGCGCCTGCACATCGTCGTCGCGAAGGATTCTGACGTTCCAGCACGCTACCTTCAGTTCGGTCCTGCGTTTAAAGAGCGGGACTACTCCAGGAGTAGTTTGAAGAGCCATAGCAGTTTGAGGGTTGTTGATTGGTTGCATAGGTAGATAATTCGTATTCGTATTTATTGCCATAGTAGTAGAAGGATTCATAGAAGTTTCGTGAGAATATTGAATACACAAGCGGTCCCCGACATCCCGCATGCATATTCCGAGTAACGGGACGCCCTGTTTGCCGCGGAGTCTCCACAGACGCAGGGACAGAACGACCTCTAAGCCGCCGGTTGCCGATCAGACGCCTCTTGGAATTTTCACCAGAGCCCTGTTGGCCAGGCTGCGGCCCTAATACCGCTCGATGCCAGACCAATCCGCCTTGAGTGGCCCTACCAGGAACCGAAGTTCCCGACGGCATAGCTCTGACAATGCCCGTTTACACCACCCAACCGCTTTGAGGAGGGGTTGGAATTTAGGGTAGATGTATATGAGTGTATGTATATGCAGTGGTGGACTGGCCAGGTTGCCCGATTGCCCGATGGCAAGTGGGACCCTGCGCCATCAGAATCCATATATGGAGGCCCGTGTTAGTATCTAAGGGGCCCATCCCCTCAAGTTTGAGAATTTTTTACTGACACCTAGCAGAATACATCATCTATTTCAGCCTGGCTGTGTTTATAGACAGTTGAAAAGAATATTTTTAACAAAACAAAAAAAAAATAAATGATAGCAATGTAGTTGGGGGGGGGTGAGCTTAGTCTCCTGGCAACCAATATTTTTAGACCAGTCCGTCACTTTGTGTATATATGTATATTCTGGTGAATATGTGTGATATATATATATATATATATATATATATATATAATGTAATGTATAAAAAGATGTTTTCTTCTCAAGCCATGCTAGGATCATAGGGGCCGGTTTCCTGTATTCAGCTGCGTATATATTCCCCTCCTGGATGAGGCGCCGGTCAGTCACAGTATTACTCCTTTTTTGTCAGCTGAGTAGATTGGAGCAATGTGAAATGAAGGGCCTTGCTCAAGAACACAATGCATTGCCCGGTCCAGGAATTGAAATCACGATCTTACGATCATGTGGTCAGATCCCTAACCATTAAGCCACACGCTTCCACATATGTATGTATATGTATGTATATATATATATATATGCCTGGTATATATATATATATATATATGTGTGTGTGTGTGTGTCTATATATATGTGTGTGTACACATGTGTTTATATGTGTGTAATATATATATAAATGTGTGTGTGTACGCTAGCCACTACACATGCTTTATTTTCTATCCTTGTTTCTTTCTGTGTTAAGAGCGTATGCTCGAAACTTCCCGAGCGTTACCATAATACATCTGTTTGTTGTCTATTCCACCTGTCTTCGTCAACTACATTGCTATCATTTATTATTTGTTTTTTTGTTTTGTTAAAAGTATTCTTTTCAACTGTCTACAAACACAGCCAGGCTGAAATATATATATATATATATATATATATATATATATATATATATATATATATATATATATTCTTTATATATATATATATATATATATATATATTATATATATAATATATATATTCTTTTACTCTTTTACTTGTTTCAGTCATTTAACTGTGGCCATGCTGGAGCACCGCCTTTAGTCGAGCAAATCGACCCCAGAACTTATTCTTTGTAAGCCTAGTACTTATTCTATCGGTTGTCAAGCGATGTTGGGGAGACAAACAGAAACATACACACACACACACACATGTATATATATATATATATATATATATATATATATATATATATGCATATACGGGCTTCTTTCAGTTTCCGTCTACCAAATCCACTCACAAGGCTTTGATCATCTCGAGGCTAGAGTAGAAGACACTTGCCCAAGGTGCCACGCAGTGGGGCTGAACCCGAAACAATGTGGTTGGTAGCAAACTACTTACCACACAGCCACTCCTACGCCTTATATATATATATATATATATATATATATATATATATATATATATATATATATATTATATATATATATATATATATATATATATATATATATATATATATTATATATATATATATATATATATATATATATATATATAACGGGAAGCTTTATGAAAATAGACAAAAGACGAAGCAGGTGGAAAACAAACAACAATTGTATTAGTATGGCGCTCAGGAAATATAAATATAAACAAGTCTTTACGTTTCGAGCCTACGCTCTTCAACAGAAAGATACACAGAGAAAAAAAAAAACACAGAAAGAAGGAGAGAAAAAAAATTGCGTGCAGTAACTAACGAATCAACATGGCGATCTGATTTCGGCCAGAGGTCAAAGATCAAACATGAGACGTGAGAGCGAAATAAGGGGAGATAATAGGGTTGAAATAGGGTTGAATGACCAGCTATTAGTGCGTAGGAGGGGTCTGGACGTGTGTATATATAGGGTTGGTGTATGTATTAGTATGTATTAGTATGTAAGGGTGTGTATGTGTGTGTGTGTGTGTGTATGAGAGAGTATTAGTGCGTAGGATAGGTCTGGACGTGCGTATGTATGGGGTTGGTGTATGTATTAGTATGTATTTATTAGTAGTATGTAGTATAGTATGTATAAGTGTGTGTGTGTGTGTATGAGAGAGTATGTATTAGTATGGCACATCATATATGATGTGATGTGTAAAGTCGTGTGGTGTAGTGAGAAGAGGGGGAGGGGGAGAAGAAGGGGAGAAGGGGGAGGGGAAGAAGAAGGGGAGGAGAGGGGAAAGGGGAGGGGGAAGAGGAAGGGGAGGAAGGAGGAAAGAGGGAGAGGGCGAGAGAGAAGGGGAGTGAGGGACCAGAGGGAAGGGGAAGAGGGAAGGGGGAGGGAGGGAGAAAGAGGGAAGAAGGGAAGGGGAGTAGGGGTGAAAGGATGAAGGACTGAAGAAGTAGGGGTCGGGGAAGGATATGAGGAGGGGGGGAGAGGGGGGTTAGATGAGGAGGGGGGGAGGAGAGTTGAGGCCAAATGGCGTATAAGAGCGAAGAGAGAAGATTAATTCCTGTTCACGGCGCAAACGGGAATCCGGATGGCCTCTGTGTAAGGACAAACCGAACACAGATAGGTGTTGCAAGGAGTGACCGGTGGAGCGGAAATGGCGTGAGACCGGTGTGTCGTTCGCAAGGTGGATGTCACGAAGGTGTTCCGCGAACCGGTCAGCCAAGCGGCGTCCCGTTTGTCCGATGTACAAGGAATTGCAGAGAGAGCAAGAGACGCAATAGATAATATTGCTGGAGGTGCAGGTGAAGGAGTGGATGATGGGATAGGGTCGATGGTGGGTGCTAGTGAGGCGGGTGGTTTTGGAGGAGGTAAGGGCAAGTGCGGCAACGTGGGCGGGAGCAGGGGGAAACGAGCCGGGTTGGGAGGTAGGGTCAGGGAAGGAGCTAGGACCAAAAGGTCTCGAAGGTTGTGGGCTCGTTTGAAAGAGGGGAGGAGTCGGTTAGGGAAGAGAGGGTGAAGTGGACGGGTCGGACTGGAGATGACGGAAAGCTCGAAGAATGGTGCGTTGAGACGTAGGGTTGTGGGGTGGTAAGTGAGGGGAAAAGGGAGGCGGGAGACTACAGGGCGGGTTCGGGGAGAGAGAGCAGATACACGGTCCACGGACCGTGCTCTGGCAAGGGCGGTGTGGATAGTGGTGAGGGGGTATCCACGTAGGGTGAAGTGGTGAGCCATACGTTGAGACTGAGTCTCAAAGTCATGGTCGTCACTACAGAGCCTACGTAGACGGAGGAATTGGGAATAGGGGATGGAAAGCTTGGTGTGTTCTGGGTGGGAGGAAGAGAAGTTGAGTATGAGTGTGAGTCTGTGTTTGTAGTGAATGGAGGGGTAAGAGTGGAGTGAAGAATGCTACGAAATGTCGAGGAAGGAGACAGAGGTGTTATATAATATATATATATATATATATATATATAATAGATATATATTACTAGCTGAAGGTGACCGCTCTACGCGCGGGTAAGAGTGTGGTAGTTACTTTCTGTTGCTTCCTTTCAACACGTAAAAAGCACCATCCGAACGTGGCGATTGCAGCGCCCCTTGACTGGCTTCTGTGCCAGTGGCACGTAAAAAGCACAACCGATCGTTGCCGCTGCGAGCCCCCCTGGCACCTGTGCCGGCGGCACGAAAAAAGCATCCACTACACTCACAGAGTGGTTGGCGTTAGGAAGGTCATCCACCTGTAGAAACACCGCCAGATCAGACTGGAGACTGGTGCAGCCTCTTGGCTTCCCAGACCCCGGTCACACTGTCCAACCCGTGCTAGCACGGAAAACCGTCGTTAAACGATGATGATGGTGATGATTCTCCGTCTTTGTTTCTCTCTCCTTTCTCTCTCACTTCTCTCGGACTCTCCCTCGCTTTCTCTTATTCTCTATCTTTATCTATCTCTCTCCCATTTATAAACAACAGAAGATCTTGAGTAAGTTGAGAAATAAAATATTTAGAAAGATCAATCATAAATATCAGGCAGTGGCAACGGAAAGGTCTGCTTCAAGGCAGACAGCAAAACGCTAACATTTAAAAGGGACAGACGAACTTGCGAGCTGAATAAAAATAATAAAATATTGGAAACCAAAGTTTGAAGGGATAGAATCTGAGGATAGTAGAGTCACCATGGCTGGCATTTCTTAACGACGGACAGCAATGTATTGACAGTTTAACGGCTG
>NC_043000.1:67071462-67076462 GCF_006345805.1 Octopus sinensis | reverse complement strand
TCCACATAGTCAGCTACACGGATCACAAACTTGTGACATGTACGCTAGACTTAGGTAAGACACATAGGCAGGGTCCTGGGTACTGGAAACAAAACGCGTCTTTCCCATCGAGACAGGTTATCGGAGACTGGATTAGCACGCTAGTAAAGCGGGCTTTGACGGGAGCCATTATCAACAACAAATGGTGGTTTGCCTTCAAGAGAGCAATAAAAGCAGAAGCGATTAGGTATAGCAAAACACTAGCCAGAGATAGAAACAGAGTAGAGTGTGACCTAGTTAAGAAGCTAGAAGAGGCAATTAGAAGCGGCATCGCATCCGACGTTTTGGCGGCGTGGTTGGCCCTCGACCAACACTTCAACGCCAAACACGAAGGGTGTGTTGTCAGAGCTAGGATGCATGATCTAAGGAACGAAAGTGTTGGAGCCGCGTGAGAGGTCTGGGTGGCGGAGGCGCAACAGGGCAACAAAACCACCACTCGATCTCTGGTAGAAGAACGGGCGCGAATTACTCGAGCCTATTGAAATGTGTGAGGCCTTTCAACAGCATTTTGCCCGACTGTTCGGACAAGTGGCGGGCGAGAACGCAGGGTGGACTTCAGTGCCTACCTACACAGCCTGTCACGACTCTCGACAAGAGAGGCAGGGCGCTGCAAAGGTGTCATCACGGCGGCGGAAGAGCGGGACGCGATGGCAGAATGCTCGAGGGACAAATCGCCGGGTTTGGATGGTCTACCCTACGAGCTTTGCAGTTGTATGCCAGACTTGTTTGGAGACGTCTTGGCAGGAGTGTACTGCAACTGACAGCAAAACGGGAGCATCCCCGCTTTTATGAGCCGAGGAGCCGTAAAACTGCTGAGGAAAGATCCAAACAAGAGGGACGTAATAGATAACTTTAGGCCCATCACTCTGCTTAATGCAGACCTGAAAATTTTGGCCAAGGTGTTAGCCTAGAGGTTGGCGCTTGTCATCGAGAAACTGGTCAATAAGGCGCAAACATGCGCCGTGCCGGGCCGGAGCACCCATGACAACCTACATTTGATGCGCTACATCATAGACAGGGTAGTTAAGGAACCTGGCATGAGTAGGGCCCTGATCAATTTGGATCAATCGAAAGCTTTCGATAGGGTGGACCATCGATACTTGGAGGCTGTCCTCATAGCGGCTGGTTTCGGTCACGTCTTCCGCGGCTGGATAGCTGCTTTGTACAGAGGCATCCGTTCGGCAATTCGCGTAAATGGACATCTATCGAGACCTTTCGACATTGCACGTTCAGTCCGTCAGGGATGCACCCTCTCGTCGCTTCTATACGTGTTGACTCTCGAGCCACTACCGCGGAAGCTGGCGACTCTGAGGGGCATCCCGCTAGAATAGGGATGCGGGACGAGCGTGTCTGCATACGCGGATGATTTCACCGTCATAGTGTCTAGCCAAAATCTCATCGAGCTGGTCGGCGAGACACTGAAAGACTACAAAGCGGTAACAGTAGCGAAAATCAACCGGGGAAAATCAGTGGGCTTGCGGCTCGGCATCTAGAGAAGCAAGCTCATGCCGTTCACCAGTGCCTCCATCGTGGGACGCTGGACCGACGGTCCGGTCAAGTTGCTCGGGGTCTGGTTTGGTCCGGACCTCCAAATGGAGGACAGGGACGAGATAACGAGTAGAGTGGTCACTCACGCCCGGCAATGGACCGAGAAGAAGCTGTCCCTAAGAGGTCGGGCGGAGGTGGCGAACACGTACATCGCGTCTGTCATCTACTACCGCCTGACCGTCGTGCCTTGTCCCGACCCTACCATCACCAAACTAGAACGCATTCTCTTCCGTTTCTTATGGAAAGGATGCGTTCCGATGGTCATGCGATCCATTTACTGTCAACACCCGTTAAAAGGAGGGCTGGGCATGCCGTGGTTGATGATGCACAAACACGCGCTGAGACTGCGATATCTCCGGCTCTACAGAGATGACGGTGAACAGGTGTGATCACCGTTTGTGAGGTGCGCTTTCCCGCAGCTCATCTCCATGACCGAACTGCAGTCGTGGATCAAAAAGAGGCCGAGGAAGGGCGAATGGCACCGCGAGTGTCGCGTTGCTCTCAAGCAACTATGCAGTCCCTTGGTCGACCTTGAGCGACTTCAATACAACCAAAGCATCCTATGGGGGATTAGAGGAGGGGAGATACGACGACGATCTCGGGGCGAACCCGCCTGTTCAGGACGACTTTCGGGCCGGGACCTATGGACAACTTCTAGAGATCCCTGGCCTGGCAGTGCTATCGAGAAGCGTTCGGGATAAGCTCTACAGACATGGCTTGAGAAACACGGGGCCGATCAGTCCGAGATGTGGTCAGAGCGACGAAACCGTCCTGCACGCACTCGTACAGTGTCCAACCATTTCCGACCTGTGGGCCTATGTCGAACGACAGCTGTCGCGTGTGGGACGTGTCGGTTTATCAACCGAGTCTATCGTGAATATTGTCGCGCCTCCTTCCTTGAAACGGGAAGGAAGAGCCATTTACATCGTACTTGTGGCTATGGCGAAAGAATGTGTATGGTAGATGCGTCTGAAAGGTCTAGAGACAAACACTTTCCTCTCTGGTCAATCACTCATCAACTTCTTCAAGTATCACTTAAAGAGGAAGGTGAGAGTAGAGAGGGAAGTTTTGTCTAGTGAATGTTTCAAAAAAAGATGGGTGAATGTAGCAAGGATGGCACGTGTGAATGACGGAGCCAGCTTGAGCATAATCCTATGAACCAAAAGAAAAAAGAAACGAAAGGAAAAAAGAGACCCACTTACTGTAATGTTTTCTTTTTGCATGACACTACTGCCCAAGGTTCCCGTGGTCTTTTCCGTAGGCTTTTCTGTCCACAGACAAACCTAATCTGTTTTCCCTCTTTACATTAACATTTCTGTGATACACGATCCCTATTGATCGGCCCCATCTTTTTTTTTTGATCGGAATTCCGCCCCCACCCCACTTTTTTTCACGATCCCTTTTGATCGGAATACGCACCCCACCTTTCCCCTACTCTTCTTCCCAAAAAGAAATGCTCTACCTTGTATTTTGTCCCTTCTGTGTTTAGTCCTGCGAGGCCAATAAAGAAATCTATTTTCCCAATCTATATTCCTGTATGTAATATTTTAATAATTACTGGTATCTTTATATATTAATATACTTTATGAGTAAGGCATATGTTATACATGTATGTATATTCTTGTAATTGTCATTTTAATAAATAAATAAACAAGTTGACATAATATAATGTCTAAAAGTTGATGAACCACCTATTGATCCCCTCCATTTTCTTATTGCTCTATAAATTAATGGTAAAATATCTCTTTACCTTCACCCATTTAGTACACTTGGTAATGTAATTGCAAAGCAATAAAAAACACTTGTGTATTAATAATTGGATATGCTACCAGCAGTATATTGGATAGATATTATCCCTTAGTTGGTTGGATTCACAAAATCTTTCTTGAAATATATACATATATATAATATATAATATATAATATATTATATATATATATATATATGTATATAAATATATATTTATATATGCATATACATATACATGTATATATACACATGTACATGTATATATACACACATATACATACACACATATACGTATATATATATATACACACATATACATATATATATATACACATATACATATATATATATACATATATATATGCATATACATATACATGTATATATATACACACACACATATACATATATATACATATATATATACATACATATATATATATATATACATACATATACATATACATATATATACATACATATACATATATATATACATACTCTTTTACTCTTTTACTCTTTTACTTGTTTCAACCATCCGGCTGAGGCCATGCTGGGGCACCGCCCTTGTTGCTACCCTCTCTAAGTCCAGTTTGCCGTGGCTGGCCACTGATCTAAGAGAGAGTTTGTAGCTGCTGCCCTTAGGTTACCTTCGTACCTTGCAGTGGGTTCATCTGGGATCCCGGAAAGCAGCTTGTCTAGATGTTTTTTAAAAATGTCCACATCCGCATCATGTAGATCTCTTAGTTTTCTTGGCAGTTTGTTGAACAGCTGAGGGCCCCTGAACCCCAGGCTATTACAGTATCTGCTCCTTACCCTGGATGTGGAAGACGGGACCTTTGGCACCACACAGTGACGTCCTGTACGGGGATTGGAACAGCTCTCAATTCCAAAATTTGGTGCTAGTCCCTCCAGGATTTTCCATATGTATATCACTGCATATCTCTCTCGTCTTCGTTCCAAGGAGTACAAATTGAGTTCTCTAAGCCTCTCCCAATAGTTCTTTTCTTTCATGGTGGAAATCCTCTTGGTGAAATGTCTTTGGATTGTCTCAAGCTCTGTGGTTAGTTTGACACTATGCGGTGACCACAGTTGGGAGCAGTAGTCCAGGCGGCTATGTTCTCCATAGTGTCAACATGGTCTCGCAGTCTCTTGTCCGGAATGTCCTCAGGATCCAGCCAGTGAGTCGTCTGCACATTGTCGCCACCTTCGCGATGTGTGAAGAAAAAGATGCATCGTCACTCATGTCTATCCCCAGGTCCCGTATTGATTTCGATACTGGGATTTCGATCCCTCCTGGACCAGTATAGTTGTGTTGTAATGTATATGTGTTTACAGCTTGATATTGTAAGGCTTGAAATTTACCAGCATTAAATTGCATGTTGTTGTCTTCAGCCCATTTATATGGCATCCAGATCTTGTTGTAAAAGGTCAGCATCAGCTGGGTTTTTGATTGCCTGTGCTACCTTTGTGTCATCAGCATAGCTAGTGAGGGATGTTGTTTGTGCTACCAAGGGCAATGTCAGAGAGCGCCACCAAAAACAGCAAGGGTCCCAAGACTGTGCCCTGTGGCACCCCGCTTGCTATTGGTGTCTTTCCCGAGAGGGCTCCATTGGCTGCAACCATCTGGCTTCTGTCCTTCAGGAAGTCATGTATCCACTCAC